>NW_026874021.1:0-15300 GCF_032173495.1 Musca vetustissima | reverse complement strand
TATTTTTATGTTAACATTACTGGACCAGTACATATTCTGGTTGTTGATTTTGTTTGTATTGTTGTTGGCTAATTGTTGTTGTTATTATGATTGCAATTTTTGTGATTCTGCATTGATGTTTAAATTCGTGGAGTGGGTAAACTGTTTTGATGTGATGATGGGTGGTCTTCGGTCACGTACGCATGAAATTTTGCAACGTCTAATTTTAAAGTTTTGTTATGTCTTCAAAATTTTTTTTTTTTTTTTATTTGTTAATTCGTTGATGATGTGGTGTTATTTGTTGTAATCAAAGTGTATCAAAACTGGAGTTCATTGAAGGTACAGTTTCGTATAAAATTATTAGTTGTAATTTGTACATGAATATTTTGTTTTTCTTCTTATGATGATCGAGGAATTTTGCAATAAGCCGTTTAGACTATACTTCTTTTGTTATACTTTGTTAGTTTCTTTGATTTGTTACAATTTCTTAGGATTATTAGAAAAGTAATATATAAGTTCTTTCAAGATATTTGATCAAATATAAGTTATTTTTCATTCATTCTTTACTTTAAAAACGTTTTTTGTTAATTATTTGTTCAATATTTGTTTTAGAAAATTTTCTGTTCACATTTTTTTTTATTTTTTATCTATTAGATATTATTATTAAACACTAGATTATTGTTTGTAATATTTGAAAAGACTTTTTATTTTCACAATATTTTTATCAATAATACTTTTAAATGTTCTTTTTGGATTTTAGCAGTAGTGGAAAAATCTTTAAGAAATGCTTTGATAATTTCTTAATATTTTTATCTGAAGTACCGACTGCGCCAGTTATGTTTTATATTTTGTTAATAAAACATTTATATTTTATTTTTAAATAAAACACTATAGTTAATAATATTTAAATTTGATTATTTTAAATTTTTCATTTATTAATAACTATTTCACAAATTTATAATTTCAGCGGAATGTATTAAACGATATTTACTTTTCTAGATCTAGAATACAACAACTCTCTTTTGTTAAAATACATCTTCTTATATTAAAGTAAAAACAATGGAATCAAAGTGAGAGTGGGTGAGGGAACTTTGAAAAGCAAGAGAATATTTATTAAGAGAATATTGAATAATGAGAAAGAAAGAGAATAATTAAGCTAAGAGAGATTCGCAGAATATTAAGTGATAGTGCTACTGGGAGTTATGTTTGGGGAGTAGAAATATGTATAAGGTACTACAATGTAACTATAGGCGTAGTTATTAAAAGCCAAGTGGAAGTGGCTTATTGAAGACCCTTGAAAAATCTATAACACGCCCCTGCCTTTTCTCTGGGAAGGCGATTAAAAGGGAGCTGATATAAAACAGTAACTAGGCAAAGGATATAACACCCTGTTGGGAGTGGCTTTTTGAAGACCCTTTAATAAAAATCTATACCAAAATCTATCCCTGCCTTTTAGTAGTTATCAGCAAAAAACAAACTTGCACAAATGATAAACTATAATAATGAAAATTCCCAGTTACACTCTAATAATTATGACGTTTACACCACAGCCATATCGAAGAGGGAATAGCTTGGATTTTTAGTTCCGTTTACTTGGGTCAGCTAAAACAAGTAATCAACTGCCAGCAAAAAAAAACTAACTACAATTAAAATACTCACACCGAACACAACTATGAAGATCTACAGGTATGTTTGTGCTATTTTTACAAATCATCCAACTAATGTTAAAAGTTACGTTAGGTTTCAGATTGCGACTGGTACAGAAAAAAACCTAAAAATAAAATAAAAATTGAAAATTAGAAGGATAGGTCAATGACGACAAAATAATGAGCTACAAAAATAATTTTTCAACCAACTACACAAGGCGTGGATTTTTAAAATAAGTATACCCTACACAACTATGTCAGGTTCTTATAGCTTTGTGCGGCCCCAAGAGTTTGTAACGCCGCGAAATATATACCGATCGTCATATTTCGACTAGCTGAATCGATCTAGACATGCGTGTCCGTCCGTCTGTTCATTATAATTTGTAAACACGATACAGGCCACAATTTGCATGTAGGACGGGTTCTGACCAATGAAAACCCCTATTGTTTGTGGTAAAGATCGGTTACTATTTAGAGGATGAAATGGACCAAAAACTTTATTTTTGTCTGATTTTCTGGTCGTTCCAGAGGCCGCAATTATAGTCCAAACATCCCGCATTTTTACATGGAGAAGGGGATCTCTTTGGCCCGATCCCCTTCTCTATGCCTGTTTTGAAAAAGATCGGTGAATATTTAGTGGGTCGAATGGACCCCGACTTTTGTGTGAAAAATTACAAAATTTGTATTCTATAGCGTATATATTTACCCCGGAAGGATATAGACCCAAGAAGTTGAGAGTATATTCAAGAGGAGTGGTTGTCCTTTAAATTGATACCAATTACATTGTCGTATGTACTCGGATGTGGGAGTTAAACTTAAATAATTACAGGTGCTTATGTATTCAGGTATTATTTAGTAACCCATTACCACACTAGAGGGCGGAAATATAGCGTTGATCGCTTTGAAATTTTCCATGAGGGTCCAGATATGGTCAAGGACAACGCCTATAATTTTCGATGATAATCACAAAATAATATTGGGATGAAGTGGACCGAAAACTATTTTTTTGTGTTTTTTTTTCGAGTCGATCTATGGGCCACAATTGAAAGCCGAACATCACAACACAACCCACGATGAAGGGAATATGGACAAGTAATTAGAAGGGCTGTACTGAATATTAGTAATATTTGTTGACCTCTAGTCGGTCAAGAAGGTGCAAACATCGCCAATATTTTCCACACTCAGAATATAGAACCAAAGAAAGTAAGATTTTTGTGGAATTTGTGTAAGGTATAATATGGTCGGCCCCGTCCGACTATACTGCTACGCTCACTGTTTTTTCATGTAACTACTGAAAACTGCGACCTTGTTAAGGTCCTAGAAAAAATATTTTTATGAATCCCACGCCTTGTATAGGACCTTTGAAATATTTAAAAAAAGTAATAATGTTTCATCTCAATCCATCTCAATTGTGGACACTGACCTCCCCGCGGTGTCACCTGGGGTAACTATTTTCATCATCCATTGAAATAGTGAGCTGATATGTGACGCGAGTTCACCCATAAAAACTATAAAATATGGGTTGAGGCGTCGGGTTAGTTGCCCACACTCGGCAAACCGAACCTACTATGAAAAAGCAACGAAAAAGAACACCAACACAACACCCCACCTCCCCCCACCCAATGTTAACGACCCCCGCAAACGTATAAAGGACCACGATCTGCGAATCTGCACTTGGAATGTGCGCACGTTGTACAGAACAGGCGCAGTTTTCGTCTTGGCGGATGAACTCAAGAACTACAAAGCCGATATTATTGCCTTACTGGAAATGCGAAATGGGAAGGGACTGCCGTAAGTAAATCTGATGATTACGCCCTGAATTTTGCTGCGGATTTATGGTTAATAGGGGAATAAAAGACCTCGTCTCCAGATTCACTCCAGTAGATGAGCGAATTGCTAAAATCCATATAAAAACAAAGTTCTTCTACATCAGTCTTATTTGCGCCCATGCTCCGACGAAAGACGAAGATGAACAGACCAAAGACATAGCGAATAAAGAACAGAACACAGATGTGCGAATTGCTATGATCCGTATAAAAGCGAAGTTCTTCTACATCAGTCTCATTTGCGCCCATGCTTCGACGGAAGACAAATATGAACAGACCAAAGACGTTTTTACGAGCGCCCAGAAACTGCATATAACTGCTGCCCTGGCCATGACATTAAAATTCTGCTGATTTTAATGCAAAAATCGGAAGGGAAAATATTTCTGGTCCAACTGTCGGAAAATTCAGCTTCCACGAAGAAACATCCGAGGTTGATTAACTTCGAGGCAGCAAAAAACATGGTTGTTAGCAGCACCAGATTCAAGCATCTCGATATACACAAGGCCACCTCGATTTATCCTGATCAAGCAACGAGAAATCAAATTGACCAAGTTGTGATAGACGGAAGGCATTCATCCAGTGCATTAGACGTTCGATCGATCCGAGGAGCGAATATCGATTCGATTACATTGCGGACCATTTCTTCATGTAGCAGCAAAGGTGCGTTCAAATATAACACGGAAACTCGACGTCGAGAAGCTGTACACACAACAGGTAGCAGAGGCCTACTCCGCACAACTTACCCATCTGCATGACGGAAGTACTTCTTGTCCCGATAATAGTATAAAAGTACAATGGCAAAGCAACACGTAATGCGATGGAGAATTATCGGAAGAAAAGGAGAGAGGAGAAATGTATTTTCAGAAAAAAGAACAAGAAAAGCGTGAGCAAATCGAGATGTACAGGAGTCAGATTGAAGTCCGAAAATTTTACCAAACCGAAGGCTTTGGTGCAGGCACATCCCCCTGTAGAGATGAAAAAGGAAACCTGGTGAGAGATACAGGCAGCGTGCTGAGGATCTGGAAGGAGAATTTTGAAAAACTTCTGGTATGAAATAGTAGCGGTGAAGAGGACACCCCAGAACCAATAATAGATAACGGTATAGAGTGTGTACCACCTAGCCAAGATGAAGCCAGAATAGCGATCAATCGGCTGAAGAATAATAAAGCAGCAGGTGCCGATGGTTTACAAGCCGAACTATTCAAGACTGGTGGCCTGATGCTGGTAAGGAGCATGCACCAGCTGATTGGTACAATTTGGCTAGAGGAAAGCATGCCCAATGATTGGAACCTCAGCATCCTGTGTCCCGTGCACAATAAAGGAGACAAGACGATATGTGCCAACTATAGAGGAATTAGCCTTCTTCCAATCGCATATAAAGGGCTATCCAGCGTGCTGTGTGAAAGACTGAAGCCAATGGTCAATGACATTATTGAAGCATACCAATGCGGCTTCAGACCTGGCAAATCCACAATTGACAAGATTTTCACTCTGCGCCAAATCCTGGAAAAAAACTCCACTAAAAACACGTTCTACGTATTCGTCGACTATAAAGCCGCATTCGACAGCCCTACACGTTCAGAGGTGTATAAAGCTATGTCTGCGTTTGATATTCCTGCAAAATTAATACGGCTATTCAGGATAACATTAACTGGCACAAGATCAGCAGTTAAAGTCGGAAAGGACCTCTCGAAGCCCTTTATTACCGAACGAGGATTCAGACAAGGTGATAGTTTATTGTGTGAACAGAAATGACACTCTGGACACCAAACAACACATGTTACTCGCCTACGCCGATGACATCGACATAATGGTTCGAACATTGCGAGTGGTAACAGCCACCTTTTAACAAATTGAGAAGGAATCTGCCAAAGTGGGTCTGGCAGTAAACGGCGAGAAAACCAAGCTGGTGGTATCAACGCGCAAGACGTCCAGTAGGCTCGGACCAACTGTGGAACTTGAAAACTACAAATAAAGACATCAGTTTTGAAATTCGGAGAGGGATAGTATTGGCCAACAGATGCTACTATGGTTTGAGTAATGAACTCATAAGCAAGGCCTCCTCATGCCAGACCAAACTCACACTCTACAAGACGCTGATAATACCCGTGATGTTATATGGATCTGAAGCATGGATAATTGCGCAAGCAGATGAGGCAGGTCTTGGACTGTTTGAGGGAAAAATTCTCCAAAAGATCTATGAGCCGATATGCGTTGACGGTGAATATCGCCGTCGAATGAACCATGAGCTATACCAGCTATTCTCGGACATTGGCATGTTGTGAGAATGGATGAAGATGCCCCAGCCCAGAAGGCATATAAAAGCGAACCAGCTGATGGCTCATGCAGAAGCTAAAGGCCACGAATAAGATGGAAAAATCAAGTGGAAGACAACATTGCCCAATATGATCTTTCAAAGTGGAAAAACTGCGCAAAATACCGACGCGCCTGGAAATCTTTTTTAAGTTCGTCTTATGGAACGAAAGTTCAGTCACAAGCCTGATAAGTAAGTAATAAGTAATATTTCAAACGTCTGTCTGAAATGCAATCTACTTACTCATGACTGTAGTGCATCAAATAGGGGAAGGGTTGGTTACCTCTACCCAGCATTCAAACGTAATTTGTCTAAAGGCAAAATAAAAATGCCTTCATAGCACCACAACAACAACGACAACAAAAAAAACCCAACAATTAATTAAGCTTTATGCCAAAGTAATATTAGAATTTTCTCACGCTGTCATTATTACGATTTGCAGCGCCGTCAGCCGGAAATCGCAATGCTGTAACTAAAAATATAAAGTTTGTTGCAAACGTAAGAAGCAACAACAGTAACAATGAAACCCCGAATGAAATAAAATTTATTAATGAAAATAATTTTAGAAAAAAAATCGACAACAACAACAACGAAACAAAAATCAAGTACCCCGATTGTGACTCCCAACATATGTAAAATCACACTAAGCTTGTACTTGTCTCATGTACGTCATCAAATCCCAGAGTGAGTCATCTATCCATTGTGAATTGAGGTTGTTCTTGGTGTTGTTGTTCCAATGATCACTACGATTCGCTACGTTTACTGAAAGCGATCACATTGTTTTCTAATTGTTGATATTTTTTCTAATTTTTTTTCTATTTTTTTTTTATTTTTTGCAATTTTAATTATTCACAATTTTTGTTGTTGCCATAAATCTTAATTTTTTGCAGTTGTTGGTGTTTGTTGCATGTCTGTCTGTCTGTTTGGCGTGGTTTGGTTTGAATGGATGGATGGCTGGTAATGATGATGACGTTTTACCTTCTTAGCTGTGCGGTGCAGCTGTTTACATTTACAAGCAATTAAGTCGGCTCATCATCATTCTAATTATAGCTGGGCGATTAATATTTGGTTAGATTGTCTGAGAAGAGGGTTCAAAGGGTATTGCATAAGGGGAGAGATTAAAATTTGGACCCACAAGCACTGATTTTTAAAACCAAAATCATGAACCTATACGAAGCGTCGATTTTCTTAAAAATATTTTTAAGGACCTATTGAACTCGTGGATCTTTTAAAAATATTTTTAAGGACCTATTGAAGGCGTGGATCTTTTAAAAATATTTTTAAGGGCCTATTGAAGGCGTGGATCTTTTAAAAATATTTTTAAGGACCTATTGAAGGCGTGGATCTTTTAAATATTTTTTTCAGAGACCTTTATAAGGAGGGGATTTTTTTATATAAGTCGTGGGTTTTATACCCTTCACCACAGTGTGGTACAGGGTATTATGTCTTTGTGCATATGTTTGTAACAGGCAAAAGGAATCGAGATAGACACACGGTTCCTTTTGAGAATATGCCGATCACTTTCTGAGTCGATTTATGCATGTCCGTAAAAGCATGTCCGTAGTAAACAAAGTACAGGTCGCATTTACAATCCGATTTGGATGAAATTTGGCATAGGTCACTTATTTGGCCCAAGGACGAACCCTATTGAAATTGGAAAAAAATCGGTTCAGATTTAGATACAGCTCCCATATATATTTTCGTCCGATTTAAGGTAAATGGGGCACCAAAGTCCCTCTATATCTTTTGATTTGCACGAAATTTGGCACATAGTACTGAATTATGTCCAGAATGAGAATGCCAAGTTTCGAGAAAATCGGTTCAGATTTAGATATAGCTCCCATATATAGTTTCGTCCGATTTAAGGTAAATGGTGGACCAAAGTCCCTATATATCATTCGATTTGCATGAAATTTGGCAAAGAGTTCTGAATTAAGTGCAGAATGATGTGTGCCAAGTTCCAGAAAATCGGTTAAGATTTAGATATAGCTCCTATATATAGTTTTGTCCGATTTAAGGTAAATGGGGCACCAAAGTCCCTATATATCATTCGATTTGCATGAAAATTGGTACAGAGTACTGAATTAGGTCCAGAATGATGTGCGCCAAGTTTTGAGAAAATCGGTTCCGATTTAGATATAGCTCCCATACATAGTTTTGTCCGATTTCAGGTAAATGATGCACCAAAATGTCTATATATCTTTCGATTTGCTCGAAATTTGGCACAGGATACTGAATAAGGTCCAGAATAATGTGTGCCAAGTTTCGAGAAAATCGGTTCATATTAAGATATAGCTCCTATATATAATTTCGTCTGATTTAAGGTAAATGGTGCACCAAAGTCCCTATATATCATTCGATTTGCACGAAATTTGACATAGAGTACGGAATTAGGTGCAGAATGATGTGTACCAAGTTTCGAGAAAATCGGTTCAGATTTATATATAGCTCCCATATATATTCTCGTCCGATTTAAGGTAAATGGTGCACCAAAGTCCCTATATATCTTTCGAGTTGCACGAAATGTGGCACTGCGTAATGAATTAGGTCCCGAATGATGTGTGTTAAGATTCCTGAAAATCGGTTTAGATTAGTCCCTATATATCTTTCGAGTTGCACGAAATGTGGCACTGCGTAATGAATTAGGTCCCGAATGATGTGTGTTAAGATTCCTGAAAATCGGTTTAGATTTATATATAGCTCCATATATATTATCGTCCGATTTTAGGTACATCGTGCACCAATGTACCTATATATCTTTCGAATTGCTTGAAATTTGGCACAGCGTAATGAAATAAGCCTAGAAAGATGTGTGTGAAAATCGGTTCAGATTTCGATATAGCTCCCATATATAGTTTCGTCCGATTTAAGGTAAATGGTGCACCAAAGTCCTTATATATCTTTCGATTTGTACGAAACTTGGCACAGCGTAATGAAATAGGTCTAGAACGATGTGTGTTAAGTTTCGTAAAAATCGGTTCAGATTTCGATATAGCTCCCATATATAGTTTCGTCCGATTTAAGGTAAATGGTGCACCAAAGTCCCTATATATCTTTCGATTTGCACGAAATTTGGCATAGCGTAATGAATTAGGTCTAGAATGATGTGTGTTAAATTTCTTGAAATCGGTTCAGATTTAGATATAGCTTCTATATCTGACCAAATGAAAAATTTAGTATCGGTTGCAGAATGACATGTTTATGGATCCAATTTCATCTTACTTTTCCTATTTTTTCAATGACCCCTCAAAATATCCATCATTCCTTTCAATCCACCCTCTCTACTCATTACCCCAATACTTAAACATTAATTAACATAAAATAAGGCTTAACAATTGCTAACCCGCAAAAGGTCGTTCATTCACAATCCGATCAAATAGAAGAAGACAAATCATTGAAACAACAAAAACAACGATTTGTCCAATCAATTGCCTGTCTATTTTTTTCGTAACAATTCGTCATTTAGTTAGTAACACTCTATACAAATGATGATGATGATGACGATGATTATAATACAAAAATAACGCAATAGCTTAGCTTAGAAAAAAATATTAAAGACATCTCTAAGCCGGATTTCGATTTTATTTAAATTTGCAAAAATGCATTGCAACGTGGCTAAGCCTTATGGCGAAGATGTCGCTATTGTTGTTATGCTTATTATACACTTAAGAATTCCATTTTGTACTACAGCGGATTGTTGTTGGTGTTGTTTTTGTTGTAGTATTTCTATTGATTAACATATGTAAGTTAATTATATGCTTGAGCTTGCAACAATAATAAAAGGTAAAAAAAATATTAATAACTGAACATGCTTTGGAGGGGAGAGGGTTATGAAATTGGCCTGATTTTTTAGAATAATATCTTTTTGAACCTACACAAGGCGGGGATTTTTAAAAAAATATTTTTTCAAGGTCCTACACAAGCCTTTGATTTTTTAAGAACATTTTTTCAATGACATACACAAGCTGTGCATTTTTAAAACTATTATTCAAAAAACATTTTTTAAAAATCCATGGCTTAAAATTTTTTAAAAACTATTTTTTAAGGGCCTACTTAACTTACTTACTTACTTATCTGGCTTGTGACAGAACTTTCGTTTCATAAGCCGAGCTTAAAAAAGATTTCCAGGCGCGTCGTTCTTTTGCGCAGTTTTTCCAGTTTGACAGATCGTATACGGCATTGTTGTCTTCCACTTGATCTTTCCATCTTATTCGTGGCCTTCCTCTTCTGCATGAGCCATCAGCTGGTTCGCTTTTATATGCCTTCTGGGCTGGAGCATCTTCATTCATTATCACAACATGAGCTAGCCAACGTAGTCGCTGCAGCTCAATGTCGATGTCCGAGAATAGCTGGTACATGTCATTGTTCATTCGACGGCGATATTCACCGTCAACGCAGATCGGCCCATTGACCTTTCGGAGAACTTTTCTCTCAAACACTCCAAGAGCTGCCTTATCTGCTTGCGTAAGTCTGCTTCAGATCCATATAACAGCACGGGTAGTATCAGTGTCTTGTAGAGTGTGAGTTTAGACTGGCGGGAGGTAGCCTTGCTTTTGAGATGCTTACTCAGACCATAGTAGTAGCTGTTGGCCAACACTATCCTTATCCGAATTTCAAAACTGATGTCATTAGTTTTATTTATGGCGGTACAAAGGTATATAAAATCTGTGACTACCTCCAAGCTGTAGTTCTCAAGTTCCATAGGTGGTTCGAGCCTACTGGACGTCTTGCGCGTTGATACCATCAGCTGGGTTTTCTCTCCATTTATTGTCAGATCCGCTTTGACAGACTCCTTTTCAATTTGTTCAAAGGTGGATGTTACCGCTCTCAATGTTCGACCCATTATGTCGATGTCATCGGCGTAGGCGAGTAACATGTGTTGTTTGGTGTACAGAGTGTCATTTCTGTTCATCTTTGCCTCTCGTATGATTTTTCACAGCAGAATGTTAAATATGTCACACGACAACTGTCACCTTGTCTGAATCCTCGTTCGGTATTAAGTGGCTCCAAGAGGTCCTTTCCGACTTTATCTGCTGATCTTGTGACAGTTAAAGTTATCCTACATAGCCGAATTAATTTTGCAGGAACGCCAAATGCAGACTTGGCTTTAAACACCTCTGAACGGATAGGGCTATCGAATGCGGCTTTATAGTCGACGAATTGGTGGAATGTGTCGATGTGTTTTTCGTGGGTTTTTTCCAGGATTTGGGGCAGAGTGAAAATCTTATCAATGGTGGATTTGCTGGGTCTGAAGCCGCATTGGTATGGTCCAATAATGTCATTGACCATTGGCTTCAGTCGTTCACACAGCACACTGGATAGCACTTTATATGCGATAGGAAGGAGACTTATTCCTCTATAGTTGGCACATATCGTCTTGTATCCTTTTTTGTGCACGGGACACAGGACGCTGAGGTTCCAATCATTGGGCATGCTTTCCTCTAGCCAAATTTTACTAATCAGCTGGTTCATGCCCCTTACCAGCATCTTATACCAGTCTTGAATAGTTCGGCTTGTAACCCATTGGCACCTGCTGCTTTATTATTTTCCAGCCGATTGATTGCTATTCGGACTTCATCTTGGCTAGGTGGTATACACTCTATACCGTCATCAATTATTGGTTCTGGGGTATCCTCTTCACCGCCACTATTTGATACCAGAAGCTTTTCAAAATGTTCCTTCCAGATCCTCGGCACGCTCTCTGTATATGTCACCAGGTTTCCTTCCTGATCTCTACAGGAGGATGTGCCTACACCAAAGCCTTTGGTTTGGTGTTTTACTCGTTGGTAAAATTTTCGGACTTCATTCTGAATGCTGTACATATTGATTTGCTCACGCTCAAGTTTTTCTTGTTCTTTTTGTCTTTTTTCTGAAAACACGTTTCTCCTCTCTCCTTTTCTCCCGATAATTCTCCATCGCATTACGTGTTTCTACTGTCTGCAGGGTTGCCCTATACGCTGCGTTTTTCACATCAGTAGCATTACGACACTCCTGATCGTACCATGGCTTTTGCTGCAGTTTTTAGGGAGTGGACAATTCTTTGCCATTGTGCTTCTATACTATTATTGGGACAAGAAGTGTTTTCGTCAAGCAGGTGGGTAAGTTGAGCGAAGCAGGCCTCTGCTACCTGTTGTTTTTACAGCTATTCGACATCGAGTTTCCGTGTCAAATTAGATCGCATCGTTGCTGCTACATTAAGACGGGTGCGTACCTTGGCTGCTACAAGGTAATGATCCAAATAGATATTCGCTCCTCGTATCGATCGAACGTCTAAAACACTGGATGAACGCCTTCCCTCTATCACAACATGGTCTATTTTATTTCTCGTTGCTTGACAGGAGAAATCCAGGTGGCCTTGTGTATATCGAGATGCTTGAATCTGGTGCTGCTAACTACCATGTTTTTTGCTGCCGCGAACTCAATCAACCTCATGCCATTGTCTGATGTTTCTTCATGTAGGCTGAATTTTCCGACGGTGGGGCCAAAAATATTTTCCTTTCCGTTGTTTGCATTAAAAAAATCTCTAAAATCCCCAAAAAGATTTTTAATGTCATGGCCAGGGCATCGGTCATATGCAGTTTCTAGGCGCTCGTAAAAAATGTCTTTGGTCTGTTCATCTTTGTCTTGCATCGGGGCATGGGCGCATATAAGACTGATGTAGAAGAACTTCATTCGCACATCTACTGGAGTGAATCTGGAGACGGGGTCTTTTATTCGCATGCTAATCATAAATCCGCAGCCAAATTCGCGTCTCTTTTCATGGCAGGGCGTTTCATACAGGGCGTAATCATCTGATTTACTTACGCCAGTCCCTTTCCATCGCATTTCCTGTAAGGCAATAATATCGGCTTTGTACTTCTTGAGTACATCCGCCAAGGCGAAAACTGCGCCTGTTCTGTGCAACGTGCGCACATTCCAAGTGCAGATTCGCAGATCGTGGTCCTCTATACGTTTGCTGCGGTCGTCAACATTGGAGGGTTTGGTTTTCTTTTTCGTTGCTTTTTCATAGTAAGAGGGGTTTTCCGAGTGTGGGCAACTAACCCGACGCCTCAAACCAATTTTTTTATAGTTGTTATTTCAATGGATGATGAAAATAGTTCCCCAGGTGGCACCACGGGGAGGTCAGTGTCCACAATTGAGATGAAAAAGGGACCAAGATTAGCCTGGATTGTGCCATGTTAAAGCCCATCCCCTACGTCACCCTACTTAAGGCGTGGATTTTTAAAAAAATATTCTTTCAAGGACCTACTTAAGGCGTGGATTTTTAAAAGAAAATTCTTTCAAGGACCTACTTAAGGCGTGGATTTTTAAAAAAAAATTCTTTCAAGGACCTACTTAAGGCGTGGATTTTTAAAAAAATATTCTTTCAAGGACCTACTTAAGGCGTGGATTTTTATCAGACCCAAATGTCGTAGATTTTTAAGGAATATTTTTGGAGTGGTATTTAAAATATGTAAACCTCATATGATAACACTTTAATAATTGTATTCTCTACTTAATATCTCTAGGCTAAATCGTTAATTTAATATTGCGGTTAGAGCAGTTCTTCTGATTATATTTATTTCGATGTACAATAAAATCGAATAATAATAAATTTCTTTATTCAACGAGGTGCGTTTGGAGAAGTGTCATCAGAGGAACTAAAAATACAAATCTGCAAGTTTTAATGGAACCAATCTACATCTTCAGGCCTTGAAAATATTTCTATAAAAAAATTAAATAAGTAAATCAAAATTTCCTTCCTAATCCTTCAACCTCTACCCCATTGTTGTTTATTACAGTAGAAAAAAACTCTACCCATCCTTCTTAGCATCCCAACCACAGCCTCTGGGGCATGTCATTTGTGATCAGATAAAGCTGTATTTCTTAATATAAACATTTGTTCATTGGAAAACGCAAAACCTTGTCATCCATCTCCTCGATGCACGCTTACGACTTGAACGGCTTGCTGGCTGGCCGGCCGGGTCCATTGTTATTACATTTCAATAAATAAAAAAAAAAATAAATATTTGCCATAAATAAATTGATAAATTGGATCTCAATGATGCAAAATTCGTATGAAGCAGATGTTAAACAAGGGTGATTTTTTGTATTCAATTTTTTCCAACAGGTATTGTTATTTTAATCTGGAATTGCTACGAAATTTATAGAGACAATTACAATGAAATTTCAATAATTCATAGAAAATCACAAAATTAAATTAATTTATTTATGGGAGGAGTCCGATTGACGCAACGAAATTCGTTATATCCGGCTAATGGGAGAAATAGTGAAATACATGCATAGAATCCGGAAATATCACATTGAAAGATAAATGTTGAAAAAATATTTTTTAAAAAATCTACGCCTTGTATAGCCATTTGAAAAATATTTTTAAAAAATCTACGCCTTGTATAGACCCTTGAAAAAATATTCTTTAAAAAATCTACGCCTTGTATAGACCCTTGAAAAAATATTCTTTAAAAAATCTACGCCTTGTATAGACCCTTGAAAAAATATTCTTTAAAAAATCTACACCTTCTATAGACCCTTGAAAAAATATTCTTTAAAAAATCTATGCCTTGTATAGACCCTTGAAAAAATATTCTTTGGAAAATCTACGCCATGTGGCATTGGAAAAATATTCTTTAAAAAATCTACGACCCTTCATGAAATTGGATGAAATAAAATATGTGATATTTATCTAAATGTGAATCTACCTATATATCCATAAGTTATATAAATCGACTTCAATCAAATATAAATAGGTTATCTGTTGAGCTATGTCTGTACTTCTAGAATACGCAACTACGTAATTCTATGCTCAATTTTGTACGTTGTGGGCCGATTTTCTCGAAACTGGGCAGACATCATTCTAGGCTCAATTCAGTACGTTATGCCAAATTTCCTGCAAATCGAAAGATATATAGGGACTTTGGGGCACCATTAACATGAAATCGGACGAAACTATATATGGGAGCTATATCTAAATCTGGACCGATTTTCGCGAAACTGGGCAGACATCATTCTAGCCTCAATTCAGTACGTTATGCCAAATTTCATGCAAATCGAAAGATATATAAGGACTTTGGTACACCATTTACCTTAAATCGGAGGAAGATATATACGGGAGCTATATCTAAATCTGAACCGATTTTCACGAAACTTTGCACACATCATTCTAGACTTAATTCAGTGCGCTATGCCAAATTTCGTGCAAATCGAAAGATATATAGGGACTTTGGTACGCCATTTACCAAAAATCGGCCGAAACTATATATGGGAGCTATATCTAAATCTGAACCGATTTTCACGAAACTTGGCACACATCTTTCGTGGCTCAATTCAGTACGCTATGCCAAATTTCGTGCAAATCGAAAGATTTTCAGGGTCTAAAGTCCGTAAATCGGGCGAAACTATATATGGGAGCTATATATAAATCTGAACCGATTTTCACGAAACTTGGCACACATCTTTCGTGGCTCAATTCAGTACGCTATGCCAAATTTCGTGCAAATCGAAAGATTTTCAGGGTCTAAAGTCCGTAAATCGGGCA
>NW_026874020.1:0-154937 GCF_032173495.1 Musca vetustissima | reverse complement strand
CCAACTCTTATTATGAATTGTGAGGGTATACAATAATAGAATAGAACAGAGCAGAAAATGTGTCAAATGTTTTCTCGTCATCAACCTCGTCGTCGTTAATAATTTTCCCTTTTTGTGGAGTCGCGTCTATTTACTACCACCTACCCACCTTCGAAAAATGTCTTTTGTCTATTTTCCAATTTATGTTTCCATGTCGCCTTTATTTTTGTCTTCAAGATCTTTATGTTCGTTCCATTACTATTTTGTGTAAGTTGCTAATTATCGTTTATTTGTATTGCATACAGAAATTGTGCAATAGATTCGTAAACCAATTCCTCTTACCTATCCCCCAAACAATTTAGTTTCTGGAATGTTTCACCACCCCCTAAAAAGATACACAATTCCACATAGAAAATCAAAATATAAAAATATCCACATAGAAGAACACTTTTTGCACGTTATACAGAAACCTAAAAATATGTTTCAAAGTAATTTTAAATTATGTTTGATTTTGTTTGTTTTTCCCTCCAAAACTACTTCCCAAACGTTTTTCATTTCTTCTCCCGTTGCACGCTGTTTGATATTCGAATTTTGATTTGTTATATTTTTTTAATTTTGTCATTTTTAATTCTTATATTTTTTATATTAGTTTGTTATAATCATCAAATTAAACAGGGTAGTCTCCCAAAGGAGATACAACTTATATATTAAAAATATCTATTCAACAATTTTGTAAAGGTTGGTGTAAGTTATTGTTGTGTGAAGGTGATTGTCCCAAGTGATGTTTTTTTTATACCCTTCACCACACTGTGATGCAGGGTATTGTGTCTTTGTGCATAAGGAAACGAGTTAGATCCATGGTTACTTTTGAAAGCACTGATCGCACTCTGCTCTTGGAAGAACTCCATAAGAAAGAGCTGGGGACTAAGACCAGAGATCATACACTGGCTGTATGTGACGGTCATTCTCCCCATTCTTGCATATGGCAGGGGGTCAAAAAAATATACTACTTACAAAATTTAATTCAGTACAGCGATCGGCTTCGATCCGGACTATCGGGGCGCTAAGAAGTACACCACAGGCAGCCTTGAATTCGATCTTGAATCTCCAACCACTGGACATTCTTAATAAATTCCAGCCGGCCAGATGTGCCCTGAAGCTCCGAGAAACGGATGCCTGGAAATCGCTGAACTACAACATAACGCCAGGTTGTGATTTCTTGAGGAAAATATTCACATTAGTAACTATGTTATCTCTCATAGAGACTTTAATGACATCAAAGTAGAGTTTCCTAGTATCCTGGACTAGTGGCTCCTAACCTCTGCCAGGTTTGTCATTTTTCACAGACGGGTCAATGATGGAGGAAGCCACTGTTGCAGGCATTTACTGCAGGGAATTAGAAACCTACAACTCATATTAAACTTAACAATCTTTGTAGCGTTTTTCAAGCAGAAATCTTGCAGTCACGAAAGCGGCCGAGATAGTAAAAACACTTACTGCCGATAATATGGGACCGGTGACTATATATGTCGGCGGCCCTCAAGGCTTTGAAGTCGTGTACTATAGACTCAAAAGCAGTTCCTGATTGCAAGTCCGCTCTGAATGATATACGACGGATAGTTAATTTATGTTGGGTTCCAGGACATAGTGACATAGAAGAGAACGAGATAGGCAACGAACTTGCTCGAGGGGGCTTACAATCGTCCGATCTTCCGATTAAGAGATCTGGGCAACTACCATTGGCTATTTCATTACCAAAGTCTGAATTTCAAAAGCTATCTGGCCTGAATTCTCTTGCCGAAGAACTTCTTTGCTGGTGTCACATAATAAGAGAGAGAGAGTTCAAAATTATTGTGGGGATCATAACACCTCACTGCAGCATTAGATGTCTCACTTCGAAATGGGACTCCAGCGGAGAGGATTACTGTCGTGTATGTGAGGACGAAGAAGAGCTAGAAACAATTGAACACATAATCTGTAGATGTCCATCGCTGATTGGCAGAAGACGTAAACAGTTTGATAGATATGATATTTATAATCTAGCCATCCCTAAAATAGACCCCAACCAGATCCTAGGCTTTGTTAAAAATCTGACATGGCTAAAATAACCATCTCTAGGCTCTTCTCTCCTACTATCTTCTGCTCTCTCTCTCTCTCTTCTCTTCCCGTTCTCTTTTCAGTTATAAAGGATGATCACAATGGACAATAGTCTCCGAGTGGACGGTTGTTACTGTACATCCCTAACCTAACCTACTTTTAAGAATATGCACAGAATCACTTTCTGCGTCGATTATGCATCTCAGTCCGTCTCTTCATATTAAATTGTAAACAATGTACAGGTCGCATTTATGATCCGAATGAAATGAAATTTGGCACAGCCCACTTATATTGGGCCAAGGACTAAACCTATTGGAAAAAATCTGTTTAGATTTAGATATATCTCCCACAAATATTTTTTGATGCACCAAACTCCCAACATATGTTAGATTGAGACCAAATTTTGCATAGCGTACTGAATTGGGTGTAGAATGACATGTGTTAAGTTTCGTGAAAATCCATTCAGATTTAGATATAGCTCCCATATATGTTATGGTCCGATTTTATGTAAGTGATGCAATAAGGGGCTTATATTACGTTTGATTTTCCCGAAATTGAGCATAGCATATTAAATTGAGTCTACAGTTATGTGTTTTAAGTTTCGTTAAGATCGGATCAGATGTAGATATAGCTCCGATATATATTTTTGTCCGATTTTCTGTAAGTGATTTACTCAACTCCCATAGTTTGTTCGATTCAGAAGAAATGTGAAATACCGAACTGTATTGAGTCTAAAGTGACGTGTGTTAAGTTTTGTGAAAATCGGATCAGATTTAGATGTAGCTCCCATATATGAATTTCCTGATTTTATGTAAATGGTTTCACTAAGGTCCCTATATTTCGTTTAATTTGCACGAATTTGAGCATAAGTTTCGTTGAAATCGGTTCAGATGCACTAAACCTGCGGTGTATATTCTCAATAAGTACAATTCCCCTTTGAAAATGTATTCCGACGGTAGTTTCACACTTCTTGGAATATCCTCCACATGTCACACGATAAATGCTCAACTAAATTTGTTTATTTTGAGGTCTAAGAGGCTAGAAAAATACTTTTCTAAACGTATCGAAAATTCACAATCTATCCTTCTGCTCTTTGATGTATAAGAGCTGAATTCACTTTCAATATAGTCCTCTCTTGAGGTTTACATCCTATTGCGAAGTTTTTGGTCTTGCAATATGGCATAGGTCAACGCATTCCTTTTGATTATTTGAATTGTTGTCCTTTGGAACTTAAGTCCCGAAATGAAATATAAATACCCTTACAAGGCATTTTTAAAACTCAATTTACCAATTTTAGTCTAGTAAATATATAAAATATGTATGTACTTCATTAGATTGTGAGCAGCAGTTCAAAAAATTGCATGAAATTTAAAGGTTATGTTTTTTTGTTTCTGTTTTTATTTGTATCTATTTTTTATTTAAATACATATTTCTAAGTTTTCTCTCATATTCTTATTTTCTTCAATTTACAGGCGCACCGGCGGCATGGGTATAAGTTCGAGTCGTCTCACCGGTACACCATCCTCCAAACGTGGTGGTGGCGGCGGTGGAGATGATAGCTCAGTACAGGATGAATCTTTGGATGGTGATGATTCGGGCAATTAAATTAAAAAGCAAGCAAGAAAGGAAACCAACAAAGCTAAACCTGAAAAAAATTATGATTATTTTTTTAAAGTTTATTAATTTCTGTTAATTTTTTTTATAAAATTTACTTATTTTTTATTGATATTCATACTGTCCCTATTCCCAAAAAAAACAAAAGAAAAACACATACACACAGTTAAGATAAAAACACAATCCAATTTAAAACCAAGCTTAAACTAATTTCTTTGTATAAAAAAACAGAAAATAATGAAAAAAAAACAAAACGAGAAAATGTTAAACGAAGTAAGAAAGTAATAAAAAAAACCCAATTTGTTTCTTACTAGAATTCTCCCCCTGCCTCCCTACCCCACCCAAACATTATAACATCTCTTGTTCCCTTTGCTGTCTGCCTGTAACCCGCCCCATCCCCCCAAACTTCTTAGACTCATTCCCTTTGAAAAAATGAAAATTCTTTCACTTACCACCATACCCACACACAACACAATCCAACCTAAAAAACGAAGTAATAAGTAATAAAATACATCTAATTAAAATAATAATAATAATTAACTACTTAAAGTTATTAATTAATAATACATATACATATATAAAAATTATAAAAATTTTTATAAAAAAAGAAAAGAAAAAAATTTATATTAAAAATCAAATAAAAAAGTATTGGAAAAAATGCATTTATATATAAACAAAATTAAACAACAAAATGTTCTTTTATTTTATTTCACTTTGGTTTTCGTTTTCTATGTTCGTTTTTTTATATACAATATGTAAGCGATAAAGTCTTCCAATGTAGACTTTAAAATAATATTATTATTTTTGTTAAATTCATTTTTGTATTTTATTTTATTTTAAAACAGTTAAAAATTTTGCACTACACGCCACTGTAGGTTTATAAAAAAATCTCCTTCGTTTTTCTTCAGTCAGTTCTGGTCCAATATTATGATATTAGAGGAGGATATCTGAGGTTTTCTATTAAAATCAGGTATATTATTATTTTTCTTAGAACAACATCTATTCGGAAAGTAGTCATAATGGAAAGGCTGATGAAGTTCCTGATGGGCTTTTTTAAGAAGAGTACATAGTACCTTTCTTTGAGGAGAGGAGCCATATTTAGAAGAACTGTTCTGCTTCATTGGCAATAAGTTCTGTAAGAAGACGAACTGAGAGGAGCTAATAGTATTCTTAAGAAGACCTGTTATGCTTCATTGGGAATATACCTAATGCCGTTCCGTAAGAGGACCAACTGAAAGACTTTTAATTCAGAAAGATCTCTTAGATATCTTAGATATTTTTGATTTGGAGAACAATTGTCCCTATTTTTTGGTGGAATTGTTTTAAAGAGAAATCAGTCTGGAAAGTACAAAAGTCGGACGGGCCGATTATATGATATTCTTCCCCATAGAATAGACATTGCATCATAACCGATTTGAAGCAAACTAGGCATACGTCATTCTAAATGCTGCACCACAGCTAGCTGACCCCATTTAATCTCCAACGTTGGGTATTTAGTGCTCAATTCCACGAAATCCGACGAAAATATGTATAGGTGCTATATCTCAATCTGAACCGACATACACGCTTAGATGCGCAAAACTTCATCGCAATCAGACAAATCTTGAGAGTTTGGTTACAAATTTAAATAAAATCGGATAACAATATATATGGGAACTATTAAAATCGGGCAAAATATATGCGGGAGCTATATACACAAATGTTAGCCGATTTCAATCAAACTTAAAATACTTTAGACCTTTCTAGGCCCATTTCAAGCGTTGGGTCCTGGGTGCATCATTTACTTAAAATCGGAAATATATAAAATCGGAAAATATATAAGGGAGCTATATATAAATCTGAACCGATTTCAACGAAACTTAACACAAATCATTATAGACGCATTACGGTATGGTATTCCAAATTTCGTCTGAATCGGACAAGCTATGGGAGTCTAGAGCATCATTTACAAAAAATCGGTAGAACATATATATGTGGAAGCTAAATCTAAGCCTGAACTGATTTCAACGATATTTAGAACACGTCATTTACGGCTCAATTTAATACGCTATGCACAATTTCGTGTAAATCAAAAGAAATATAGGAGCTTTGGTGCAGGAAAATAAAAACGGAGGAAAATGAACATGAGAGCTATATCTAAATTTGAAACGATTTTAACAAAACTTAACACATGTCACTTTAAGCTCAAAACATTACGGTATTCTAAATTTCTTCTGAGTCGAGCAAACTATAAGAGTTTAGTGCATCTTTTCAGAAAATCGAACGTACATATATATGGAAGCTATATCTAAATCTCAACCGATTTCAACGAAACTTAGAACACATAATTTTAGACTTAATTTAATACGCTGTGCTCAATTTCGTGAAAATCAAACGAAACATAGGTCCCTGAGGGCACCATTTACATCAGAAGAAATATAGGGACCTTCGTACACCATTCATATAAATTAGGACGAAAATATAATATATATATGGGAACTATATCCAAATCTGAACCGATTTCAATGAAACTTAACATATGCCATTGCAGATCCAATTTAGTGTGCCATGCAACATTTTGTCTCAATCGAATTAATATTGGGAGTTTAGAGCATATTTTACATAACATCGGAGGAAACTATATATGGGAGCTATATCGAAATCTGAACTTGTGCCAAATAAGTGACATTTGCCAAATTTCACCCAAATCGGATAATAAATGCGACCTGTACTTTGTTCACAAAAATACATGTACGGACAGACAGACATGCCTAAATCGACACAGAAGTGATTCTATGCATATTCTGCAAAGGAACCATGGGTTTATCTCGTTTCTTTTTGTCTGTTGCAAACATATGCACAAAGACATACTATCTTGTACCACAGTGTTCTGAAGAGTATAAAAATTTTTGATGGTATATTCTTCTTTCATCGGAGGAAATCGGATTTGTGCAAAATAGGTATAAAGGACGTCTATAAGAATGATTAAAGGAATAATAACTAGTTCGTCATGACTACCAGAAAAGAGAAGAAAATCTAGAGAGAGAGAGAAATTCAAAGGTACAACTGTTGTGAATCTCTGCACCCAAATAACATTCATACACATGCAGTCGACCAGGAAGTAGGGGACAATTCTGCATACATAGCAGCAGCTGGTTAGACAATCACGTATAGTCGTGGCACAGCTAAGATGAGGGCTTGAAGTACTTCGATAGTTTATGAACACACTATTTGGCTGTAATTTGCTATGTCGATGGGTAAAAGATGTTCTCGCATTTCGGGTTCTCAAAGTGTTTATTTAATCCAATTTTGGACAGTTTTAAGGTTCTAGCAGGAGTTTACAACCTAAATGACCCTGCAGTGGTATTCTCTAACTGTTTTAAGACGGAATAACGGACGATTATCGATAACAGCAAATTTTCATTTGTTTACGAGGGCGGTTCGGAAAGTTCTTAGCCTAGCACAGAAAGGGCGGTATATACAGAAAAAAGTTAATTGTTTTGGAAACTTCCATCTCTGTTATGAACACATGTTAAATTTTGTTTCGATTTGGCAACTCCTTCATATAGAAACAGGTGTTCAAAAAAGACGCATCCGCTTTTTTACAAATAAAGCGCGAATTTCTAATTTTTCCAGATACGTCTTTTTTTAAACACCTGTTTCTATAAAAATTTAACATGTGTTCAGAACAGAGATGCAAATTTCCAAAACACCTAACTTTTTTCTTTACTGCCCTTTCTGTGCTAGGCTAAGAACTTTCCGAACTATCCTTGTATATTTTCGTTAATTAATGGTACGTTAACATAAATGACTTTTTACTTAAAAATATATATGCTTTATTTTTTACTGATATTTGTCGGTAATACCGAAAAAAATTATGTATTCTTTCATATTTTTTTAATTCTTATTGGAAAAAAAATTAACTCGCAATTGTATTTTTACAAATCATCAATAATAATTATTACGAATGAATTCATTAAACAATAAAAACAGATCAATTTTGCTTATCATTTATAGTTGATAATAAATAATAACAAAATGAAATAATGCGGACTCAATTCACTCACACATTCCTCTATAGTAAAACACACTTACAAATCTCTAAAAATGAAATAAATGTATACCTATTATTTGAATATTTATTAAATAATAATAATAATAATGTAAAATAAGTTTTGAAATAATTCATTGAAGACAGTGAACAAAAATATGTATTTATATAATCATTAATTACGACGACTATTATATATATTTTATATAAAACAAACATTTAAATCATCTTCATGGTTTTCTTTACAAACGAATTTATATTGCCATCAAATCAATCAATCAATCAATCTATCATTCAATTTAATAGATCATTCAAATCCCCATAGACAACAACATCGTGACAAATTTCAAAATACATACATCACTATACCCCGCAACTAACATTTCTTCATATGCATTGAAAAAATCACCCACATTTTAGATGACAAATCGAATAATAAGTAAAAAATATTAAAACTAAAAAATTAAAAAAAAAAACAACAAGAACAAAGAAACGTAAAAACAAATATTAAATAAAACATAAATTTTGTTATACTCAATAAAACAGAAAATATCGAAATAACAGTAGTTTTGACTTTGCTGGGGTTCAGAGCATCGAACAGCAGTATAGGAGGTGATGCAAATGTGGTATACCCATTTGTTTTTAAGTTGCCAAATTTTTATTTTTTATGCGATTAAATTGAAATTTTACACTTAACACATGCTACATGTGTTGTCTTTCCATGTATCAATTTGAAAATCGTATTATTCTAACAATTTAAGAGATATTTGAGAAAATATTTGAATTTCCATTAAAATTATCTATATATTGTTACGATTTTGGATTTTAGTTAATCCCGTGTAGTCGTTGTTTTATTTCCCGATACAATTCGTACCAAATAAAACGCGGGTTCTTTCTGATTACGATTATTACAATGATTTTATTCACACAACTTTACTTTGCACTTTACTTTACTCGACGGTTTCAATTCGCGATCTGATTCACAACTGACTCACTGCCTTTCCATTTCCCCTATTTATATGAGCCTTGCTTGTAGCTACAGAAGTTTCTAGACGATCTGGTAACACCTAGATCACGAACAATCTACCAATGCAACAAACACACATACAAACTTACATTGAGTAAACAATAACAACAACACGTACAAACTTACATTGAGTAAACAATAACAACAACACATACAAACTTACATTGAGTGAACAACAACAACACATACAAACTTACATTCAGTAAACAATAACAACAACACGTATACAGGCGAGGGGGTAACAAAGAAAGAGGAATTAAGCGATCATTAATGATGACGTTTAACAAGAATTGTACGTCAACAAAAAAATAGACAATGAAAGAGGAAATGGAAGGATGTAGAAAAATCTATACAGTAGTTGTTGTTGTGAAGTTATTCAAATAAACTGCGTAGTAGAAATTTACGTTACAATTCAAATTCTTAAATTAACGGAATTCATCTAAAGTAACTTAAATCTAAATTTATATTCGTAACATTGCCCCCCGCTTAAGCCTGTTCGTCCCGAATAGGCACAGTTCCCGTTCCGTAGGGGGCCAGCCGCTCCAAATGTACAACTTTCATCTTCGACCTGGGACTGTCACTCCTCTGGATGCGATAAACGACGTCATTTATTTTCGTGACAATCTTGTAGGGTCCTTCCCAGTGCGTTTGCAATTTGGGGCAAAGTCCTTTCTTTCGTTGTGGGTTGAACAATAGTACCAGTTGCCCTTCTTGGAACCCATCGGTATTTGCCGCTCGATCGTACCTTGCCTTCATGCGGTTGCTAACCAATTTTATTCGATGGCGAACAGCATCGTGGACTTTACTAAAAGAGTTCTGACTGTCTTCTTCTTGGTTCACATCGTCGTTTGGGGTAGCACCGAATATCAAATCGCCAGGTAGCTTTAATTCATTTCCGAACAGAACTTTGGCTGGAGTCCGGGATGTGGAATCATGAATGGCCGATCTATAAGCCAGTAAAAACTTTGGAATATGCTCATCCCAGTCTCGTTGGCCACTGTCCACCACTTTCCGTAGATGTTCTTCAAGGGTGCGATTGAATCTTTCCACCATGCCATCTGATTGTGGATGTAGGGGCGTCGTTCTGGTTTTCTTGATTCCGTAGGAGTCACACATTTCCTTGAAGATCGCTGATTCAAAATTCCTACCTTGATCGGAATGAACCTCAGATGGAACACCATAGCGACAAATCCAATTTTTGCTGAACACATCCACAATTGTCCTGGCTTCTTGATTTGGGATAGCATAAACCTCTGGCCATTTACTGAAGTAATCCATGACCACTAAGACATACCGGTTCCCAGAGTCGCTTGTGGGGAACGGTCCAGCTACATCCATTGCGATTCTTTCAAAAGGGGCTCCTGAATTATACTGCTGCATGTAACCTCGACTCTTCCGTGTTGGACCTTTAGCTCTTATGCACCTTTCACAATTGGCGATCCAGTCGGCAATGGATTTTTGACAGCCGACCCAGTAGAATCTCTGCTTTACCTTTTCAGCGGTCTTTGCTATGCCAAGATGTCCTCCACTTGGCCCATCGTGAAACTCCGACAAGACATCTCTTATTTTGGAGTCGGGGACGACGATCAAGTTCCGGTGAGATTTACCGTCCTCACTTTCCCATTTGCGATATAAACAACCATCTATTATAAGTAGACTGTCCCACTGGGCCCAATAGGATTTTAAAAGAGGGCTTTCGGAGGTAATTTCTTTGCGACTAGGTCGCTTGCCCGTTTCTATGGCCGAAATTATTTTGCCCAGAATGGGATCTCTTCGTTGTTCCGTCGACCAATCTTCACCCGACTCAAACTGCAATAGTCGGACATCAACGATATTTTCTTTATTCTCAGCCTTTGAGCAATGCCTGCATTCTACCTTGCATGGCCGACGAGACAGGGCATCAGCATTACCGTGCTTTCCGCCTTTTCGGTGCTCGATTCTGAAGTCATAACTCTGGAGCCTCTCGATCCAACGGGCTAGTTGACCTTCCGGATTCTTAAACTGCAGCAACCATTGGAGAGCAGCGTGGTCGGTCCTCAGCAGGAAATGCTGGCCATATAGGTATTTGTGGAAGTGTTTAACACACTCAAGGACAGCAAGCAGCTCTCTTCTCGTCACACAGTAATTCCTCTCAGGTTTCGACAATGTCCGGCTGTAGTACCCGATGACTTTTTCCTGTCCGTCGATTTCCTGGGAAAGGACGCCACCGATGCCGCACGCACTTGCGTCTGTGTCCAGAACAAACTTTCCGCCAGGTATAGGGTATGCCAAAATGGGGGCTCTGCATAGCATGTCTTTGAGTTTACTGAACGCCTCTTCTTGGTCGTTGCCCCACTGAAACCTCTGGCCTTTTTGCGTCAAGCGGTGTAGACAGGCGGCGATGTTGGCAAAATTTGGGACAAATCGACGGTAGTAGGTGCAGAGACCCAGAAAGCTTCGCAGCTCATGGAGATTTCGGGGCTGCGGCCAATCTCTGACGGCTTGAATTTTCTCCTTATCCGTCGATATGCCCTCCGGCGTCACGTGGTGCCCCAGGAACTTCACCTCTCGTTGGAAGAGACTGCACTTCTTTGGGTTTAACTTGAGGACTTAAGACGAAAGCTGCTGTAGAACATCCCTTAAGTTCCTGATGTGTTCGTCGAAGTTGCGTCCCATGACTATGATGTCATCCAGGTATATGAGGCACGACTTCCACTGCAGCCCTTTTAACACACGCTCCATCAGCCTTTCGAATGTAGCCGGGGCGTTGCAGAGTCCGAATGGCATGACATTGAACTGCCAGAGACCCCCATTAACGCCAAACGCTGTTTTCTCCTTATCTTTCTCGGCGATCTCTACTTGCCAGTACCCACTCTGCAGGTCGAGGGTGGAGAACCATGACGTCCCGGCTAATGTGTCCAATGTGTCGTCGATTCTTGGGAGCGGATAGCTGTCTTTCTTGGTGACATCATTTAACTTTCGGTAGTCCACACAAAATCGGGTGCTTCCGTCTTTCTTCTTGACCAAGACCACTGGGGAGCACCATGGACTTGACGATGGTTCTATTACACCACTCTTTTCTATTTCACTTATCAGCTTCTGGACCTCGTCTCTTTTTGCCAGGGGAACACTTCTTGGAGGCTGTTTAATGGGTCTCGCGTCTGCTGTATGGATTTCATGCTTCACCACTGATGTTCTTCCTTGGTGCTCTTTTGTCAACGCAAAGGTAGAGGCATATTTCCATAATAGCTGCTTAGCCTTGTTCCTCTCGGAAGGTGATAATTGGTGTGTCCACTCTTTTATGTAGCCGTCGAGGTGCTTCTTCTCCATGGCTGCTGGCTTTTCGATGCTAGTTTCCAAATTAACTACAGCTTCAGCTGGTGTGCATTGTCCAACATCGGAAAATTGGCAAATTTGCTCTTGCTTGTTTGACAGGTTCAAAACTCTAACAGGAATTAATCCGTCCTTGCTGCTTTTCACCAGGGCATTCGCTATTAGGATGTTACTGTTCCTGTTTTCTGCTGGTTCCACCACCCACAACTTCTCGGCTCCACAATCTCCATTCATTGGTACCCATATTATTGCTTCGGCACAGGGCGGTATTATCTCTGGATGGTCCGTAGTCAGACGTCTAATGGGTTTACTTTCATCGTAGCCCACGTTTAACGGAATTTCGACGTTAGACCAGGTCATCACACGTTCTTTCATATCCAGATTGATACCGAAGGCAATCATAAAATCTGCGCCTATTATCACTTCGTCTACGATATCGGCAACTATAAACTCGTAATTCACCGATTTATTGGCAATAGTTAGTCTCAGGGTAATCTTGCCGTGTACTGCCGCGGGCTCCCCCGTTGCTGTGCGCAGTCTGACTCCATTAAGTTGCGTTATTTTTCCCTTTACCAGATCTGATCTTATGATGGACTTTGATGCGCCAGTATCTAACGTCAGAACTCGCTTGTCACCATTGATGTACCCAGTTGTTGTTAGGTTGTGACTTTTCTGTTGTACTATTGCTATGGAGATTGTGGGGCCATCGTCAATGGGAGCCAGTTCATGCCCCGCTAGACTGGCTTGATTTAGTTTAACGGTGACTCATTGGTGGACTGTTGAGCCATTCTTCTACCATCTTTCGTTGGAGGTGGCGACGATGACCTGGATCGTTTGCGCTTAGCTCTGCATTCGCGCGCAATATGACCTGTTTTATCGCAGTTGTAGCACCTGACCCTGGGCTTAGTCATTCCAACTAACTTTGTTTCTTCTATTACCCGCCTCATAGCGTCTTCGATCGAGTTAACGAGAAATTTGGGATCGCAACCTTCGGTCTCCAGTTGGCGAATCTTGTGGGTCTTGGGCAAGGGCAACCGACACGGTTTCGGCAAATGACGCTTTTGGTGACGCATATGTTGCACACTTAATCTCAGGGTCACGTATGCCATTCACAAAGGTTTCGATTTTAATACGGTCCAGCAATGGGTGATTCTCTCCTGGATACGCCATTAGCACCAAACGTTCCACCTCAGCTGCAAAGTCTTGCAACGTCTCGTTTGCCCTCTGCACTCTTCCCCTTAATTCCATAAGGTAGATGTTTTGTTTATGTTCGCCACCGTACTTACGTTCCAGTGCAGCAATAACATCTTCATAGTTGTACCTAGAAGCGACAGGAATACTCTGTATAACATCACCAGCACTGCCCTTCAATGCCAGAAGTAGTGCAACCGCTTTGTCGCTGTCGTTCCACGAATTTCTAGAAGCCACTGTCTCGAACTGTAACTTGAAAACATTGAATGACGTAGAGCCGTCGAATACAGGAGGTTTGATTTTTAGTGTGTTATCGGGAACTCGCACCGGACTACCTTTAATTTCCAGTTCCGACCTTTTCTTCTCCAGATTCGTAAACCTGTGGTCGTGGGCCAGAAATTTCTCATCCACAGACAGAATCTTCTCGTCAACCAACTGCACTTTCTTATCCAACTCTTTAATTTGGACCTCCACAGTTTCCACTCTCCTTCCAATAACTTCTGTAATGTTCTCGAGTTTATCGTTCATTCTACAATTCTCTGACCTGAGTTCATCTAACTTCCTGGAATTCTGTTCGAACATTCGTCTCGTGTTTTCTACTAACATTCTGGAATTTTCCTCAAACATTTTAGCCAGCATTTCTCTGAAATCGTCACCCCTGGTAGCTACTGACGAGACTTCCCCACCGTTGGATTCGCCCATTTCCGATAAATCCACTTCATCCTTACTGTCAAACTCGTATGTATCGATGTTCATACCACGGCGCTCGAACTCATCCAATAGACGTTTTTGTAGTTCAGCCTTGTTGCCAGTAGAGGACAATTCCAATTTATTGAGCTCCTTCTTCAAGTCTTCCACTCGTAGATCCTTAAACTTCATCGTAGTATTATCGTAATCTCACTTCCGACACCAATTGTTACGATTTTGGATTTTAGTTAATCCCGTGTAGTCGTTGTTTTATTTCCCGATACAATTCGTACCAAATAAAACGCGGGTTCTTTCTGATTACGATTATTACAATGATTTTATTCACACAACTTTACTTTGCACTTTACTTTACTCGACGGTTTCAATTCGCGATCTGATTCACAACTGACTCACTGCCTTTCCATTTCCCCTATTTATATGAGCCTTGCTTGTAGCTACAGAAGTTTCTAGACGATCTGGTAACACCTAGATCACGAACAATCTACCAATGCAACAAACACACATACAAACTTACATTGAGTAAACAATAACAACAACACGTACAAACTTACATTGAGTAAACAATAACAACAACACATACAAACTTACATTGAGTGAACAACAACAACACATACAAACTTACATTCAGTAAACAATAACAACAACACGTATACAGGCGAGGGGGTAACAAAGAAAGAGGAATTAAGCGATCATTAATGATGACGTTTAACAAGAATTGTACGTCAACAAAAAAATAGACAATGAAAGAGGAAATGGAAGGATGTAGAAAAATCTATACAGTAGTTGTTGTTGTGAAGTTATTCAAATAAACTGCGTAGTAGAAATTTACGTTACAATTCAAATTCTTAAATTAACGGAATTCATCTAAAGTAACTTAAATCTAAATTTATATTCGTAACAATATATAAAAGAGTTGCGTTATAAGTGACTGACTGATCATCAACGCCCAGACGAAACGGCTAAAGCTAGAAACTTGAAATTTGGGATGTAGATGTGGTTTGGTGAGGAGGCGTGTGATAAGACGGGATTTTTGAAAATTCGTACTAAAAGGTACTAAAAACTGTTTTACTCCAGAACGGTTAGAAGTAGAACTTTGAAATTTGGCACGTAGCTTTGTCTATGACGAGAGAAGTGGTATGTGTGAAAAAAAAATTGGAATTTAGTACTAAGAGGTACAAAAATGTACTAAATATTATATTTGTATGGAATAGGTAGATATACATATCTGAAACTTGGTATGCAGCTTGAGCTAATACAAATATAATGATTTGTAAAAATATTTTTGGAAATTAGTACTTATATGGTACTAAAAAGTACTAAACCTGTATTACAGCGGAATGGTTAGATGTATAACTCTGAAATTTGGTATGCAGCTTAGCCTAGGATAAGCGAAGTGATATGTGTGAAAAAATTTTGGAATTTAGTACTAAAAGGTGCTAAAAAGTACAAATTATTATATTTGTATGGAATCGGTAGATATACATATCTGAAACTTGGTATGTAGCGTAAGCTAATACAACTATAATGATTTGCAAAAACATTTTTGGAAAATAGTACTAAAAAGTACTAAAACTGTAAAACACCGGAAGGGATGGATGTACAACTGTAAAATTTGGTACACAGCTTTGTCAATGATAAGCGATTCAGAATGTGTGTAGAAATTTTGTAAATTAGTACTAAAGGTACTTAAAGGAGGGGAGAGGGGGGCACCTTTCAACGTGGGGCACATTTGAACATCGCTCATAAAATCTTGGTTTAAAAATTTTATGACCCACAACCTCATTCTTGTATATGGCAATTTTGGTCTCTATCTGCGTAAACCAGCCAAAGTGTCTTCTTCAGTTTTCGACAAATTGTGCGTGGGTGACCATGTTTTCGCAGTGTCATTGTAAACTTTTATTCTTTTGGTTATATGCTCTATAAACAAATGTAATACGCCAAAAAGTTAGTAAATTCTTCTTATACTTATCTGCAACTATGACAAAAAACATTTATACATAAATATTTTCCAGAAATAAGTTCAAAAATGTAGTAAAAAGTACAAAACATTGTATAAGGCGGTACGGGTGGATATAGAATTTGGTACAAGTTTTTTTCTATGAAAAACAATGACTTTCGCAATTTTGTTGGACATTCGTGCTTAATGTACTAAATAGTGTATACGACAGAACGAGTAGAAGTGGAGTCCTCAATTTTTTATGTTTATTTAGCTATAACATTTCAAAAATTGTTTTATTTTCGAAAATTTGTATTAGAAAGTACAAAAATAGGCCTGCTCGATAATCAAGAGGCTCCCTTTTATAACGTTGAACCTCTCTCTCTCTCTAGATCATGCATATCCTTCCTGACACTCCTGGTTGGGGAGTCTTATCCACCATATGATGGTAGGGATGAGCAGGTACTGCAACGAAAGAATATTGCTATGCTGACGTAAGGGAAGGATCTTCATCTCCTCATGGAGATGGTCCACTGGTGTCATGAGGAGGCACCCTGTTGAAGTCCTCAGGGCGGCGTTCTGACAGGTCTGAAAACTTCTCCATTGCGTATCACTAGTGTTCGCTGACCACACTGGAACCGCATAGCTTGCCACAGACCGACCTATCGCTTTGTATAGGTCAACAAGCTTTCCTTATCTGTGCCCCAAGTGTTGCCGGTAAGCGACTTGAGAACTTTTCAACTTATCGCAGATAGCTGTGGTTTGCGCGGACAATTTAAACATACTGTCGAATGTGACCCAAAGTATTTTGGGGTAGTTGGTGGTCGGAATTGTATGCCCCTCGACCTGCACATTCAACGGCATTCTCATCACCGCAGTCCATGTGGTGAATAATGTGGCTGACGACATCCTCGCTTTAAAAAAAGTTTTTACTTCGACGAGATAGGCGTTCAGCCTCACACATATGTCCTTAAGAATTGGACCCGACTCCATGATCGTACAATGATCTTCATATGTAACGATTTCTATGTCCTCCGGATGGCGTGGAATAATGGAATGGTAGAGATTAAACAGTTCTGGAGAAATCACTCCACCCTGGGAAACTCCCTGTTTAACTCTACGGGGTTTTCTTCGGTTGATATTGGTTCCTGCCTTGGCACTCTCACAGACAGATTGCTATTGTCCTAAGCTAGAAACTTCCTAGTGTCATCCTCAACGAAGATAAATGTGTTGAGGAGACAACTGGATAACCACATATTGTCAAAGTACATCCCATCGGCGAATTAGTGAATCAACGAAGGACGAGGCCGATATTCAACTGCTTCGGTTTAGATAGAGGGTTCCAAGGTAACAAACTATGAAGGCAGTAAATGAAGGGTCTGGAGGGGTAAAAAAGCTGCACCTCTTCATAAGATCGCGCGCGAGATAGAGATTTATGGTGTCCACAATAACATCTGCCATCACATGGCTGGCGAAAGCTTAATTTGTTTGAAGAACGGTGAACTGGCCTCGAAATAATCCATCGACACATCAGGAAATGCATTTCTGAAGGATTGGCGCAGATTCACTTCCGTCCATGCAAAGGCGCCCAAATGCAGTGCAGTGCCTAAAAGTCGTGCTAATAAATCTGCACCATTGTAAAGATTTGTTGGTTTAAGAAGAGATAGAACTAACTGTTGGAATCATAACTAGTAGATAACAGTCATCTACATAAGAATGAATCCCTAAATCAAAATTTCAAGATTCCAGCTCTATCGGTTCAACCAAAATCCAAATTGTACCAAATATAGTACCATTTAGTACTTTTCGTGCACATATGTACATATTTCCAAAACTACCTACATATCGCTATCCTACACTCCGACGGCAATGTTAATTTCAAATTTCAGGATTCCAGCTTCATCTGTTTCACAAAATTTAAATTGCACCAAATTTAGTACAAGTCGCTCTTGGTCCTCTTTATTAACCTTTAAAGATGAACACAATGAACCACAGTCTTACGAGTGTAGGTTAGGTTAGGGATGTACGGTTGTTAATTACAATCGCTTATTATGTGACAACAGCGAAGAAGTTCTTCGGCGAGAGAATTCAGGGCAGATAGCTTTCGAGATTCAGCAACCAGGTTCTCTCGACCATCTGTTACCGACTACCTCGCCGTTTGTGGTAGTCCTCATATAACAGTACCCCCTTTATTTGGCATTTTGGGCACGTTTTTAAACTTCATTGGCTGTAATTTGTTATTTTGGGTTCCCATAAGGTAGCAAATCTTCCTACCAAAAATTATCAATATTGTTCTATGTTTTGGTGTGGCTTCCATTAACGGTACCTCCATTTTGTATTGTTTTTTTTTTTACTTTTGAATTTATGTGTATAACGTTTCACAACATCCAGCTCTAAATTAACGCATTTCATCGGCGACGTCATTTAGTTCAAAAACTACGGCGTTCAGCAAAGACATCAGCTGTTTCACTAACAGATGTTGATTCCACAACAGCTGACTTTTTTAGCCGTTCTTACTCAGAGCATTCGGAACATTTTTTTGTTAGTTCGGTTTAAGCAAATAAATAAACAAAAACATCCGAAAACCTGTATGAAACTCGGTCAGGATTGCAACATAAAAAGAAGTTTAAAGAAGACGCCAAGGAGTGGTATTTAACACACTTGAATCAAACGAAGGCGCATTGTAACAGAATAATCCTCGGTGTCATCGAAATTAACTTGGACAATTTAATGTAAATTGGACAATTGAATGCATTAATTAAATTAACTACAATGCGGAATCGCAGTGACAATAACAACAGTGGTTACAGCTCCGAATTCAGTAGCAGCGATGAAGATACCCAGCTGAAAAAAGTCCACGCCCATATGTGTGGCGTTGGACGTCAAAGGAATACAGATATTGTACCAAGGTAAGGAGATATTTATTGTATGGATTATACATATTTTTTCATTTATACTTTGACATTAAATGTGAATAGTTTGAATGGCGGCGCTATACGTGTCTCATTCCTATAAGGCAATGATAAAATGGGCCCATAACAATTCACCGGAATAATTATTAGTTTACTATTGACAAACTGATAAGGTAGCACTGATGACGAGTCATAAATTTGTACAAAGTTCATTCAGAGGCCGGCATTTCTTAAAATAGTCAATATTCAGACGTAATTGTGCGATAAGAGGGGATTTTTAACAACCGTTGGTAACACAAGACACACTATTTTTAAAACAATAGCCGGATATATTGTTAATCATTTTGATTTTAATATTATTAAAACAATTCGATGGTAGTATTATATCCTACCTTATGTTGTTGTTAGGGAATGCTAAGAAAATTCTAATCGGCATGTCTTACCCTGTTATCAATGTTAATAAACATTAGGAGATATCTTTTGACCCCCATTCTATAAAAATTGTGTGCTAAAATATCAAATTAATGTTGGCCATACAATATTTTTTTCTTTTTACATTCTTCGAAATTCGTCTAGTTCTTAGTATAAGATTAAAAGCACTGATACGTTTAATTGTCAATAGAATATAACTGACTAGTCGGGTTTATCTTAAGGGCCTGAGTTATATGTTTCCGTTAAACAGACAGATTATCTCAAATTATAAATTATCTCATAGATAGTATACTCTTCTTACTAAAAAACATAAAAAATATACCTGTTACTGTATTCCGGGAAACATTGTTTTGGAGCATTGCTTTGTAGTATTCCAATACATGACTTTCATAAGTGTCAGTCGATGTTGCCGACAGATATATACCTCAGACTATGGTTTGCGGAGGTCTTCGGAATTACACACATATTTATTATTCGCTTTATATTGGGTATATGTTTTTATCAAAGAGATTTTAGATTTAATGTCGTTTCAAATTTAATGTATAAGTTTATAGAATATTGAACCTCTGTGGGGGAGGTATCAGAAGGAGAGGACCGACGGGTCCCGTCTTCAAATTTGATCTAGGCTTGGTAAAGATAATAGGTTGTACAAAGTTGGGTTCAAATCAGGCATTCCATTAGCCGGATATTGGATTTATGAATATTGAAAATTTTGAAAGAAAGAGTGCATCAATGGGTCCCATTTTCCTACTTGATCTAGGTTTGGTAAAGGTAATAGTTTGTACAAAGTTTCGTTAAAATCCGATAGTCTGTTCGCATGTAATTAATTTTTAACACAATTTTGACCATTTTGTTGGGGAGGTACAAGAAGCAGTGGACCGATATTTCCCATCTTCGAACTTGATCTAAGTTTGGAAGAAATATTACGATGTAGAAAGTTTAGATGAAATCGATTACTCCCTTTGAAAGTTATCGTGCGCACCAGCCGACCAGACAGGCGGTCGGCCATTTGTAAATCGACTCCGAATTGCCTGAAACGGATTTGGTCCAAAGAAAGATCGGGTCTAAAACCAAAATTTCGATGAGGCACATGTTTGCCTCTTACCCTAATTAGCCATAAGGCTGTCCTGGAACCCAGCATAAATTAACTATCCGTCGTATATTATGCAGAGCAGACCTGCAATCAAGAACTGCTTTTGAGTTTATAGTGCACGACTTTGAAGCGTTGAGGGCCGCCTGACTATCGACATATATAGTCACCGGTCTCGTATTATCGGCAGTAAGTGTTTTAACTATCTCGGCCGCTTTCGTGATTGCAAGGATTTCTGCTTGAAAAACGCTACAAAGATTGTTACGTTTATATGAGAGGGAACATAGTCACTAATGTTAGTATTTCTCCTCAAGAAATCGCAACCTGGCGTTATGTTGAGGATACTAGTGTGACCATAGTTCTGCGATTTCCAGGCACCCGTTTCTCGGAGCCTCAGGGCATTTAATCAGAATGTCCAGTAGTGTGCTTCTTAGCGCTCCGGTAGTCAGGATCGAAGCCCATCGCTGTACTGAATTTTGTCAGCAGTATATTTTTGTTGACCCCCTGCCATCATACAAGGCAACCATATGGAGTTCTTGCAAGAGTAGAGTGCTATCAGTCCTTTCTTAGAGCGAAATTAGAAATTTCCCACCAACCAGCAAGACTACATCATCGGCATAGGCTACAACCTTTATTTTAAGATGGTCGAAATTCAGCAGTATCTCATATATCACCAGAAGCCACAGAAGAGGAGATAATACTCCTCCTTGTGGTGTGCCTCTGTTGACAGATTTCCTCACGGAACTCTCTCCTAAGGATCAGTTGATAATTCTGCTTTCCAGCATTCTATCAATCTGTTTCGTTTATTTTTAATTTGACTGCTTACCATGGTAGCTTTGTTAATTCCAAATAATAGTAACGTCTTTTTAGTCTTTGTTCTACATTTTAAGAACTTAATTCGCGTTTTAATGAAACCCGACCATATTTTTCATTTTATCTCTATTTCAGACCCGGTGCCTCACCTGGCTATTGGCTGAGCTGTCTGCTACCCCTCTCCTTGGTCGTTACATATTGGACAAATGTACACGATCCACAGAGATGCTCGGATATGCCACAACAATATAAGCTAATTACATTAACCGCCCTTACAATTTGTATACAAAATATTAGCTTCTTCATTTATCTTGCCTTGCAAGCAAAACTCTACAAATGGATGATAGTTTTTATACCCTTTGTGGGTGGAACATGTATATTTCGATATGGTCTCGGTATGAATTGGTGGCTGGCATTTGCATGGACGCTATTCATCGATGTACTCTTTCAGCGATGTTATATACAGGTTATGCGTGATTTACCAAAAAGTTTCACCTATGGTGAAGCTTCCATATTGACACAGGGTATCTTTCTATTTGTCATGAATACTCTGATAATGGGTTATCATTTAGTGCTGCATGAGCCAGCTAAGGAAAGTATGAATGAAATGCAAACTTTGGGAACTATTATGATGGTAAGTTAGGAGGTGAATGGAAATAAAATTCAATATTTTATTTCAAATAATTTTGTTTTTCTTTTCTTCTTCTTCTAGTTTGCCTTACTTTGGCTTTTGTTGGTGTGCAGCTCACTGTTAGCTTGTCAATTTCTGCGTAAACCATTTATATTCTATCCCATTATGATGACATTTGTGGCTGCAGCCACATTGGCACCAGTCACAAAACCCCTACCAGTTATTGCTGTATTTGAATTTATTTTTAGGGATCAAATGAGGGTAAGATCCGTAAATACAAAATGGTTTAAAAGTATAGCTACATATATTTTGCATTTCCCTTTTTTAGCTCTACATTATTTTATTTTATGTGGCCCTGGTTATTGCCACAGTGGCTGTGGTCTGCTGGCAACTTCGTAATGCTCAACATGCAACGACTAGTGTACGAAAACTGTTTCACATTTTTATGGTACTTGTCTATATACCGGGCCTACTATATGAATGTGCCTTTCTATATATTGCCTCCGGTGTGGCCATGGCATTAATAACAATTTTCGATTTACTCCGAATACTGAAAATGCCACCTTTGGGAGAAATTTTAGAAAAAGCTTTTCATTCATTTGCCGATGAAAAAGATGCTGGTATTATAGCATTTACACCGATGTGTTTATTAATCGGTTGTTCTCTACCCCTTTGGATAATGCCCTGCCCCTGTAATACCAATGAACATGGACTGAATGTTAAATTGTTACCTCTACTCTCGGGTATCTTGACAATTGGTTTTGGTGATACAGCAGCCAGTGTTATTGGTTCGAAATATGGTCGTCATAAATGGAGAAGTAAGTCGTACCGTCTTATTTGTAATTCCTAATTTAATAACAAAATATATATATTTTCCAGATAGTTCCCGTTCCATTGAGGGTACCGTTGCCTTTACCCTTTATGTCCTGCTACCCATTATTATTTTCAATTTAATGGAATTTGTGCAATTGAATGCATTGCAATGGCTTATCATTATTGTGGCCACATTAATTTCAGCTCTTGTAGAAGCCCGTACTGATCAAATAGATAATTTAGTATTACCCTTAGTTTTTTATATAATTATAAGTTTATGTTAGCGTAATTTGTCATTTTTTTGTTTTCTCGAGAAAAATAGAAAACATAACATTCCTTCCAAGAGGCGACAGGCAATTTGCTCCCTTAGGATAAGTTATACCATAAGTACTGATTTTATTGACTAAATTAAAAAGTAAATACATATTGTTTATATGTAATAAAAAATATACATACATACACACATATTTTTTTTAATTGTAAAGCAGGCACGGGCAGAGCATAAAAAATTCTGTTCTCACGCACTTGTCCTTGTGTGTGTGTCAATGGTTTTTCAATTGGTTCAGTTGAATGTGTGTGAGAGAATAGTGATACTTACTCTCGGGAGAGTGCACGCGTGCGGTGCTTCGCCCGACTGTGTTGTAAAGGTTCGAATGAAGGTGAATGTGTCTCTTGGTTCGAATAAGTAAATGAGTAAATGAATGGCAATGTCTTAACTATGGACATTATTCTTCCTATAGATGGAGCTAATAGTATTTAAGTGTGACCAAGTTGACATTCAATGCTTGGAGAGTTGCCAGCATCAGATTTCCAAATGGATATTCAAAATTGTATATTCTAAGAGAAAACTGGTGCAGAAGTATACTATGTGGAACTATCTATAAAATTAATGACATTTTAATACCTTCAGCCTTATGGATAATTAGAGTATACGACAAAAATGTGTCTCATCTTAAATTTGGTTTTATAGCCCAAATTTTATAATATCCTATGAACGAACTATCCGATTTGAATCAAACTTTGCACGACCTATTATCTTCACCAAGTCAGGATCAAGTCCTAAGATGGGACCCATTTGTCTTCTCCTTCTAATACCTCCCCCACAAAGGGTATAAAAGTTCAATATTTATAAATTCACTATTAGGCGAATGGAATGTCCGATATGAACCAATCTTTACACAACATAGATCAAGTCCGAATGTTAGATCCATTATTCCACTCCTTGTGGCCCCTTTCCCCACAAAGGGTGTAAATGTTCAATATTTATAAATTCACTATTAGGCAAATGGAATGTCCGATTTGAACCAAACTTTACACAACCTTTTATGTATACCAAGCCTAGATCAAGTCCGAATATGGGACCCATTGGCCCACTCCTTCTGGTATCTCCCCCACAAAGAGTCAATAATTCAAAATCTTGTAAATTCAATCTGAAGCGAATTGAATAAAAATTAGATCAAATCCGAAACCTCTTAGATAGAAACATATACCGAAGACCTTGTTGGGCGTGAAGTACTATGTCGTATAAGATCTCTTTCTGTCGAGAAGGTACCATCACAGTTGACAATAGATGATTTTGTATGGGTTATCCGTAGCGCAAAGTTATCTAAAGCGTTGGGTCCTGGCGGAATATCTATGGTATTGCTAAAACAGGTGGAAGAGAGGGAAGTTGAGTACTTCATTAAAGTCCTCTATTTGTCGACAGCCGCGAAACGTGGAAAATGGGGAAGGTGCGCCAGGTACTAATCCCAAGCAAGGAGGCAGCAAAAGTGAACCATACACCCCATCTCACTTTTATCACTAGTAGGATAGACTCTTGAGCCATTACTCCTCCATAGTATTAGAGAAATCTATGTAGTTGCGGGTTCACAGAAGAATAAGAAGTTCAAGCCCCATAGAGTGAATAAGGGAGTTCCCCAAAGGTGGGTCATATCACCGTAGCTGTTTACGTATGCAGGTGATAGGTTAGATTGAAGCATGTACGGCTGCCATTTGCAACCATTCACTCAGAGACATTTATCCATTGTGCTCAACAATTTTATATTTGCCAAACTGTCTGTGACTTCTGCTATTTAGCGATGGACACCTACAGAATATATATTCAACAGTTTTCAACTCCTCCTCATTCACTTCTTTCCTGTCCCATTTGAAAATGATTTTTATCTCCCTGTTACTATGAGACAGCAGTGAAGTAGTTCTATGGCGGGAGAATTCTGGCCAGATTGTTTTTGAAAGCCTGCATCCAGGTTCTTTTGATCACCTGTTACCGACTACCTCGCGGTAGCTCGTAAGGAGTTTGCCAATGAAATAGCCAATAGGAGGTTGTACAGATCCCTCAATCGGTATATTGGATAACTGCGAACAGGTGCGAAGCAGATGATTGTATGATCATCAGGTCGGGTCCTATCGTTGAGGACATATGTGCGAGATTGAACACCTATCTGGCTAATATTGCAGCCTTCTTCGAAATGTTGGCCACCACATCGAGTGCGGAGATTAAAATACCATTGAATGTGCAGATTCAGGTGCATAAAGTTTCGACCAGCAACTATTACCAAAAGGGGCCACATTCGAAAGCATTCTCCGCAAAGATATCTGCAATGAATTGAAAAAGAGCACAGGTCCTCAAGTCCCTCGCCGGCAGCACTTGGGATGCAGATAAGGAAACCTTTTTGACATCTTATAAAGCGATTGATCGGTCTGTGGCCGGCTGTGCGGTACCAGTATGGTCTGCGAATGTTATTGCTACGCAATGGAGATGTATTCAGACCTGTCAGAACGAAACATAATAGGCATATAAAATTGCTATAACGAGCAATACTTGTCTATGAAACTATCTGCTTAATTGATATAGAAATAGCGAGGAAAAATAACACTCAAGAACGCAGACTGAATTCTTTTTTCGGATCAATCGACTGAAAGTCTTACAATATAGAATCTGCTTACTTTTTCCAACTGTACCACATTTTTCAAACTAATCTGTTCGAGATGACGAATAGCTGACCCATCGACAATTTACAGGAGCAAGTCGATGGATCCATAATTACCACCCGTAATCATCGAACAATAGACCTATCAAAAAGGATTGGACTATATTCAACTTGAAGCAGTTGAGGAAGCAATACAAGATGAATGCCGGAGAAAAGTCGGAGAACGTCTGCCTCTGATAACAGCAGCTACCGAGACATACTAGAGTTCCACGACAGAGGGGTATACGATCCTAAACGACCCGAGACTTACTCGGCCAACGTTTGTCACCTCAGCCCATTATGTAAAAACAATAAGCCTGCTACAACAACAACATACCAGAGTGGTTTTGGCACAATTGGAGCTCAAAATGTGGTAATGATAAATATGACAATCTTTACCTCTTCAATTGCCCTGACAAACTCACTTTCTCATTAACTAACCCCATCTCCAAGATCCTGAGCTTTGTTAAGATTTTGACTCACCTTCCTTTACTCCTGCAGATTGACCAAACGAAAATACACAGCAGTAAAAACTGCAACAACAATTCGCATTAAACACGACGCAGAATATCTCCCGGCCTGTTTTAATGCACACTGCACCTTGTTTACTGTCGAATCGAGTCAATCCATTTGACCCGATATCATATAGACTCACACACTTTAAATAAAAAATTAAAAGACAATGTAAGACGTAATTTTTTATAAACATTTTATTTTTAAATGCAGCAAAATGATATGAGGATATATATATAAGTAAACAAATGCCTTTTATGTTTTTGAGTGCATGTAAACACATTCATATGAAAATATGTAGTATGCATATAAGAAAATGCTATATATGTAAATTTCTTTTTAATAAAAGAATAAAAAAAACTTAAAACTAAATGCGTACAATGCGTTTTTACAACTACAAATGACGAGGCTTGACAATTTATAAACAGATTATTCAATAAATATACATACGGTAGGACAATACAATAAATGATATTGCTGCACTAAGCAATTATACATTCCTATGTATATGCTTATAAACTATTGTATTTACATACATATTTAGGTACTACAATGAACAAATAATAATAAAAAGAAGAAACACTGGCTTTTTCGAAACACTGAATTTCTTGGCAGCTATTTTTAGGCAGCTTAAAAAACGGAATTCTTTTTTATTGAAGTCAAAGTTTAGGTTTGGTTTAAGTGTAGTTTTTTTTTATTTATTTATAGAAAATCTATAAACAAAAGCCATTTTACAATTTTTATGCCAATGTTTATCTACTATAGATATCCTTTGACTACCAATAAACCGTATAAATTTTCTTAATAACAACAAAATTACATAAATACAGACATAGTGAAATAATATAATAAAAAAATGAACACTTGTTTATTTTTGTTTTTGTTACATAGAACAAATTTGAAATGCATTAAGGAATTGTTTTGTTAGCTGGTAGTGTTACAGTTATATATTTTTGTTTCTTTGTTTTTTTATTCTAAGGTAGTGGCATAATTCTAAAACTAATTATTAAATAATATTTGAACTTATAAAAAAAATCTTAAGATAAACTAAACAAAAAAGAAAATAATAAATAAATAATTTTTTACAAAGGTTCCTGCTGAAAATATTCATGCTCTAGACAGGCCAATGCTGAGGGTCGTAAACGTAAATCATACGACAGCATTTGCTAAAAAGAGAAAAAGAGAAAACAATATATAAATAAATTTATTAATACGAGTATTATTTATTAAATGACAATAGGTAAGACTATTTATAGGTAGGCTTGAAAGTAGTTCTTTTTAAAAATACCACATTGTCTTATAATATACCATTAAAATCAAGGACTTCTTCTAGAAGATGAATGTATTCCTATTATAGTGGCTATTCTTTCTTCCCTAAAGTGGGCATTCTCTTAGAAGACCAGGAGGACTTGTTATAGTTGCTCACAAGATTGTCTTATACAATATTGGTTGCTCTTCCTTTTTTAGAAGACCAGTGGGCCTTCTAATGGGTGATAACTGGGTCCTCTTCTAGAAGACTAACGAGTCTTCATACAAACATCTGTGATGGTCAGATCTTCCTATTAAAGATCAAACCTCGTTCTACAGAAGACCAGTGGGTCTAGTTCTATTTAGGGAATACCGATGGGTTTTTACTAATCGATCGAGAGATCTTCCATATGCATCTATTCTATTATTCTTCCGCCTACGGGGAGCAGAGCTGAATGCTAACGGACGCGTCCACAGGTTGCGGATAGTGGGAAGCCCAAAAATATTCTTTGGATAGCTGTGAATATCAAATAAACAGTGGTGGACAATCAGCGGTTTCCTGGGTGAGAGTCTCGAAGGAAATGACCGAGGGCCTATGATCCCAGAACTGACGAGGCGAGAATGGCGCATCCAAATATCCAATTCCAAGGTCTTAGGTCACTACCTTCCCAAGTGACCTCGCTAACGTTGGGGTGTTAGGCGACCTCGTGCCCATCAGTGTTAACGGTTTGCAGTCAGGGTCCCAACTGCATTTGAACGGAGTCTTGTTGATACCTGGACGCCTCAACAAGTTTTTTCAGGCTTAGTTGCCGAGTTCTTGCCATGGTAAGAGGCTATGCCATGACCGACCTCAAATCCTCACAAAATCAATGTTATATGGAGACGAGTTTTAATACCAACCTCTTTTAAAACTAATAATAAAAATATGATTTTTCGACTGAAGCAGGTGTCGCTGGCTTGGCACCCTCATTCTCGTACTCTACAAGGGCAGAACCCATTCAACCCTCATGACCCATGACGACCAACGGGACGGTCTCTTGTCTCAAACCACACCTCCTCCTCAACCTTATCAAGGAAAATGGCTCCTTCCGCCTGGGACGACTCACCCTTGACAGACGAGAAATATGTCATGGATACTACTGTGATTAGCACTACAGTGTCTAACTAGGTGAATCCTCTCAGATGATGAGTTGGGACGTAAACCCTGGCGAGGGAGAAGACCCAAACTCCATCTTCCCGTCCTGTAGTGGAGTCTTGAGACCCCTGAGGCAGTTGACCGTCGAAGTGGATACTGGGGCTGATGAGTTTCCAATCGTAAAGATGAATGAATCACCAAAACCGGGAACCAAAAAACGAGCCAACGTCAAAGAGATCTCTGACAAGAAGAGTTACCGGGGAGCGGTTAATTTCTGCAACCAGTTTATCGGACGGGACTGACACTCAATTACGCATAAGGAATTCCTTCTAAATAACGGGAACTTCAAATTCATCCAGAAGTTCTCCAGGAACTATTACAAGGTTCTTCAGGAGGATCACAAGGACTACCTATATAAGTCCACAAGGTCTACCTATAGAAAACCAGGAGATCTTCCCATAGAAGTGCAGAAGGTCTTCATATAGAAGATCAGATGGTCTTCGCATAGAAGACCAGGCGGTCTTCATATAGAAGACCAGGATGTCTTCATATAGAAGACCAGGAGGTCTTCATATAGAAGACCAGAAAGTCTTCACCTGACAAGAAGAGTTACCGGGGGGCGGTTAATTTATGCAATCAGTTTATCGGACGGGACTGACACTCATTACGCATAAGGAATTCCTTCTAAATAACAGGAACTTCAAATTCATCCAGAAGTTCTCCAGGAACTATTACAAGGTTCTTCAGGAGGATCACAAGGACTACCTATATAAGTCCACAAGGTCTACCTATAGAAAACCAGGAGATCTTCCCATAGAAGTCCAGAAGATCTTCATATAGAAGAGCAGAAGGTCTTCGCATAGAAGACCGGAAGGTCTTCATACAGAAGACCAGAAAGTCTTCAAATAGAAGACCAGAAGGTCTTCACTTAGAATACCAAAAGTCTTCTCATAGAAGACCAGAAGATCTTTTTATAAAAGATCGGAAGGCCTTCATATAGGACACCAGCAGATCTTCATATAGAAGTCCAGAATGTCTTCATATAGAAGTACAGAATGTCTTCATATAGAAGACCAGAAGGTCTTCATATAGAAGGCAAGAAAGTTCATATTGAGAACCAGAAGGTCTTCTATAGAAACGCTGTGAATATTTTGGAACATATTCTTGGAAAATAAAAAAAATATATTAAAAAAATAATAAAATACTTACTGCCAGCAGATCATTTGCATATTCACAAAGATTAGGACATAAATCCCTCGGTTGTTTGGGATGCCGCGCAGGAAAATGTTCTCGTGATAACGATATCGTTCTTGGCCATTGTTGGGCTGTTGGACGTCCTGTTAATCTATAAAAAGTAAATAAAATATTAAAATGTATTATCACAAAAGAATAGTTCCATTAAATTGTAAATAGAACAGTCGATTAGAGTGTTTTTGATTTAAATCATAGATGTTATTACAATTTCAAATAAGAATACATGATTTTCACTCACTCAAATATTCGATCCAATTGATTTGCTTCTGATGTGCCAGGGAATAGAGCTTTACGTGAAAACATTTCGGCAATAATGCATGCTGAACTCCAGATATCAACGGAACTGTTATATGTTTGGGCCAATAGAACTTCAGGCGCCCGATACCACAGCGTCACAACAACCGATGTTAATTTCATTTCAAAATCATATGTTTTGGCCAAACCGAAATCGGCAATTTTTAAATGTCCTTGCGAGGAAATTAGCAGATTTTGTGGTTTTAAATCACGGTGAATAATGCGATGTGAGTGAAGAAAGTCGACGCCGGTTAATAGTTCACGTGAAAGGCGCTGAAATAAAAACGAATGAAATTAATAAATGTTTTCTTTTTTAGTTTTGGAAAATAATTACGTACCTGTATTGTTGTGGGTGGCATACCAGATTTTGGTAATCGCTCTATTAAATCTGAAAGATCTTGTTCCAAATGTTCAAATACTAAGAGGACCATTAGTTGACCTTCACGTTCCAGGAATTGACATACTTCGAAGAGTCTGGAAATAAAAAATAACGATTAGAAAATACAGAAAAAATAGTAATAAAAAATGGTCAATTAAAAATAAATCGATAGGAAAATTTTACTATATTGGACTTAGAGATCAGAGCAAAAATTTCAAAATTGGGGCTATTCCAAAACAAGAACACGTAAATTTTATAGGTTTTAGTGGTGAAACCTTTAACACCTTACAACATGAGGAGCCCATTTAAAATACCTGTAATAGTTCAGGGGCTATCTTAAAACGTAGACAAATATATATAATTTTTGGTAGGAACATTTGCTACTCTATGAGAATTCAAATAAATTTCTTAAAGACTACCACCACTGCGGACAGAATTTTATTTTAATTTGAAATTTGATTAAGAATTTTCTATTAATATAAAATTTTGCTCTAAAAATCAAGCATCGGCCAGGTTTTAATTTTTTTCCTAAGGATGTCCGCCTGTCCGTCCATCTGTACATGTTAAATTGTAAACAAAGTGCAGGTCACATTTATTATCCGAATAAGATCAAATTTGACACAAATCATTTATTTGCCCCAAGGACGAAACCTATTCTGATTTTATTCTAAATAGTGCACCAAAGTTCCTATATATCTTTAGATTTGCAATTTGGCACAGCGTACTGAATTGAGTCTAGAATAGTGTGTGTTAAATTTTATGAGAATCGGTTCAGATTTTGATATAACTCCCATATATATTTATTTTCAACCGATTTTATGTAAATGATGCACCAAAGGCCCTATATGTCTTTCGATTTGCACGAAATTGTATCTTGAATGATGTATGTTACGTTTCCTGAAACACGGGTCAGATTTAAACGAAGCTCCCATATATATTTTCGTTCGATGTAATGTAAATGGTGCACCAAAGTCCCTATATATCTTCCGACTTGCACGAAATTTGGCATACCGTAATAAATTAAGTCTAGACTGATGTGTGTCAAGTTTCCTGAAAATCGGTTCAGATTTAGATATAGACCCATACATATTTTCGTCCGATTTTAAGCAAATGGTGCACCAAGGAGTCAAATTTAGGTCGATTGGCACAACATTTTGCACAACCTACTAATGTTAGGGTAACCTTAACGTCTGCCCGATTGACATAACATTATACCAACGCATCGAAATGGTTCTACAATAACGTCTGGTAAGTTTGGATAATATTGGTTCAGATTTAAATTTTCGTCTCCCAAACTCTTCATGTTTGTTCGATTACCATCAAATTTTGCATAACGTTCTTAAGTTAGTATAGCCAATTATGTATTAAGTTAAGGTATTTAATTGAGCCTAGAATATTAAACAAAAACGACTCTAAATCTACGATAATGAAATTGAATTTGGCATAGGTTACCGAGGACATGTGTGCGGAATAATGTAGCCAATAAGAACCCATTGTACCAAAGTTTAGCGAATTCGGTTGAAAAACGCGCTCAAGAACCCCAAAATACCGAAAATTAGGGGTACCATTATAGGGGTGCTACCATTAAATTTGGACCGATATTTATAATTTTTAGTGGAGACATTTGGTACCCAATAAGAACTCATGATACCAAATTTCTATCAATTCGCTTGAATAGCGCTCTCAAGAACCCCAGAGACTTGGGGGTACCCTTACGTGGTGGCTATGTCTAAACAAAAGACAACTCATTGCTAAATTTTGGTGATGTATCTCATTTTTTTGGAGGCTAGAGTGATTATAAAAGACATCGTCACAGCGTCATTTTACGCTGATCAAGATAATATATACATTATAGGGCCAGAACTGATTATTTCGATGAATTATAAACGGAAAACAAACTTAATATACCCTCCATACTATGGTGGAGGGTATAAAATGGTACAAATGTACCCGGTTATTGATCGTAAGGTTAAGTCGGTTCATATATAGACATAGATCACATATTTAATTTAGTCCTATTTCATGTCAATGACACTTCAAAAATGCGATGTATTTTAGGATGCATCTCTTGAATATACCCAAAAGGATATCATATAGTCGGCCCGTCCGTTTTTACCACGTTCCTTACTGGTTTAATCTAATCAATTTGTTATTATTTTTTTAAACTATTAAAAAAAACTATTTAACGTTTTACTTTGTTTTGTTTTGCAACAAAGATAATGCCAAACAAAACAATAAAAACGATGCTGCCAAAATCAATGACAACTGTTGCTAGCGCCACTCTTAACAAGTGTTCACTCGCAACATTATATAGAAAACAAAGAGAGAGAGAGAAAGAGACCGAGCCACGTTTGGTTGAGTGCAAACAACAATAATAACTCAAACACTGATCAATTGAGAAAATGCAAAGAGTAAAAGCAAGCGAGAGAATGAGTGAAAATACAAGAGAACAAGGAAATGTTCAAATTTGCAAAGTAGAGGCAAACTTGGTTTCATCTCCGAGTCAGTGGGAGACAGAGAACATAGAGCGAGACAGCAAATCGACCTTCATAATAATGAAATGGGAAAACAATAAAAAACAATACAATGCATGTATTGTGGGGCATGACAAATGTGTGCAAATTCTCCTCTTTTCGAAATATAAATAAACACAACAATACATGTTTGACTTTGTTTGTTGTGGATGTGTATTGTGAACACGATAACCAATTGTTTTGCTTAACGAAGAATAACAGTCTGATGATGTGTCGAAAAGGGGGAGTGAAGCAAATGTTGGAGGAGTAAATAAAATAAATTAACAACCAATACTTGCACAAATTATGATAAGAACAAAACAGCTGATTGTTCATATGATTTGCACAACGAAGCAGGAAGGTAGGTAGGCAGCAGACACGACCAGTCAGATATTTTAGTTGTTGCTGCTGTTGTTGTCATTTGAATGACTGTGGTAAAGGTATGGGGCTGTGTGGAGCCGCCGTCTGATTATTGTCTTGGATTTTGTTATTAAATAATAAAAAGAAATAGCAACAATGTTGCTGATTTTGCAAATATTTTTTTTGCTGATAACAACAAAACTATTTTAAAAGGGGAAAGGGGATGTGGTAGAGGCCAAGTGTTTTAAGTATTTGTTTCCCGGAAAAAATGTGATGGCGCTTGGTTATGTGGCAAATTTATGATAACAAATAAAAATGTTTAAAAAAGTAATCATGAAGGGTTGTGGATGATCTGTGGATGGAAGGTCTGTTGCCAGCAGTGTAGAGAAAAATAAAATTGAAAATAGATTTATTTAAAAAATACATAAATAATACAATCAATTTATTTTGTCCTAGGTCAACAAAATCATGCCAATTGAATACCCAATTTGTTTCACCATTGGACTTTTGTTGAGTAAAACATCTTTCACCACCAACGACTTGGGGTCTATCCATGTTGAGTATGGTTCGTGGTGCCTTAAAAAATCAATTCTTTTTGTTTTGTATTTTTTTTTTTTTTTGATTTACAGTTTAAGAGAGATTACCTCCCCATTTGTTTGCGTATGTGTGAGGGTATGTGTGTTTGAATACACCACAGCCAAATTTGGGCAATTCTCCTATTTGCACAAACAATTCAAAAACCACTTTACACGCTGCTAATCCCCCACACAACATACATGTAGCAGTGCAGTACTCTTTTTTCGTTTGCTTCAAAAACCGAAATCACGAAGAAGCAAAAAATTCAAAAACCCCTAAAAGGCGAGTACCGCGGCGTCTAATTGCAAAATCACAGTTGCCGATTGCCAAAGAAGAACGTGATTTGCAATATTGTGGCGGTGTTGCTCTCACTCTCGTGTTTTTTTGTTCTTTTCTGTCTTGGCAAATTCTATTTCAAACATTTCCCTATATCCCCCCTCAACGTTCCAAATATTCTCAGACGTTAACGACGACAACGTACATACGTTAGCAATTGATCTTTATTCTATACGGCCCGGGGAGGGGAGCTTCAAACAGTAGTGACTGCTGCTGCACCGGCTTGTGCTCACAATACGTACAACAGCAAGTCAGGCAGCTATAGCCTGCCTGACTGCCTGTCAGTATATGAAGTAAGTCGAACAAAAAATCGCTGCAGCGTGACTTATCAGCATTTACGGCGCCGCTATGCCGTCGCCTCTACTTTGGATTTGTAGTCACAAGGGTTATAAAAAAAAACAAAGCAAAACAAACAGCCAACAAGTAAAGTTCGGATCTGCCGGATCGTGATATATACCCTTCACGGCGCTATGTGGGGAACTTTTAAAATTTATCAAATGTATTATCGAGTGAAAACATTTGGGGGAATATTAAAAGAAGGTTTTACGCTATATGTGAGCTCTAACAAAATACATAGACCCCCATCATAATGGATTGCACTTTTTAGGGGTTTGACCACTCGGATTACAAGCGATTCGTTTGAAAAATGGGTCAATATGGAACCGTATATTTGATATTTTAAAGATTTTAGCCGAATATTCCCGCAGAAGTGGCAGTAATTTTTGCTTTCCAGTTTCTTGGATGTTGAAGAAATAATATGCATAATTGTTTCTCTTAAAAAAAAATCACCCACTCTTTGCCCCAAGAAGGCAAGAACCTTTTTTGAGCGATTGCCAAATTGTTGAACATCTAACGAGAACAAACCTATTTTTCGTCTAGGCGTTCATGCTATATCGAATCTAACAGCTCACATGCGGCAGTAATGTCTTTGAATTTTTAAAGTAATTATTACCGTCACTATTCGTATGTGGGTTAATTTTATAATTTTTAAAACAATTTTTGCAGTGCCTATTCGTAGTCGTGGATTTTTAAAACAATTTTTCCAGTGCCCATTCTTAGGCATGGATTTTTAAAACAATTTTTCCAGTGCCTATTCTTAGGCGTGGATTTTCAAAACAATTTCTAGAGTGCCTATTCGTTGGCGTGGATTTTTCAAAAGAAATTTTCATTGCATATGCTGAGGCGTGGATTTTTAAAACTAATTTTCCAGGGCATATTCTTAGGCGTGAATTTTAAAAACTGTTTTACCAGGGCATATTCTTAGGCGTGAATTTTAAAAACTGTTTTTCCAGTGCCTATTCTTAGGCGTGCATTTAAAAAAAAATTCCAGTGCCTATTCTTAGGCGTGCATTTTTTTTTAAAAAATTTCCAGTGCCTATATTAAGGCGTGGGTTTTCAAACATGTTTTTTAGTGCCTATATTAAGGCGTGAATTTTTTAAAACATTTGCCTATTTTAAGGCGTGGACTTTTTAAAACATTTTTCAGTGGATTTTTAAAAATGGTTTCCAGTGCCTATCTACGCTAATGATTTTTTAACAGTGCCTATATTAAGGTGAGGATTTTTTAAAATATTTTTTCAGTGCCTATTAAGACATGCATTTTTTAAAACATTTTTCCATTGCCTGTCCAAGTCGTGGATTTTTCCATTTACTATTCTAAGACGAAAATTAAAAAAAACATTTCTCCATTGCCTATTTTAAGGATTTGGATTTTTAAAAACATTTCTTTGATGCCTATCCTAAGGAGTAGATTTTTTAAAACATTTGTTCAATGCCTATATTAGGGCGTGGATTTTTTAAATCATCTTTCAGTGTCTATATTAAGGCGAGGATTTTTAAAAACTTGTTTTCTGTGCCTAACCTAAGGCTTGTATTTTTAAAAACATATTTTTCATTCAGTGCCTATCATAAGGCTTGGATTTCTTAATTTTTCCCGTGCACAACATTTTCATATCGCCTATCATAAGGCGTGGATTTTTTAATTTTTCCCGTGCACAACATTTTCATATCGCATATCCTAAGGTGTGAATTTTTTAAAATATTTTCTGTAGCATATCCTGAGGACTGGAAGTTTAAAAAATTTTATCAGTATGCTTAGGCGTAGGGCTTAAAAATATTCATTACATATCCTAAGGAGTTGCTTTTTAACCCTTTGTGGCCCAATGTTGCCCACATGCAACCAAATGTTGTAAAGCTTATACTTAATATACAGCTAGTAGATATATATTCTTTGGGTATCATACGTCTAGACCTGATTATGGACAACACATAATGAAAGAAAAATTAAAAAATTCAAAACTTTGGTAAAGTTATGAGCTTTTCATTATGGAGAAGAGGGCAAAAATGTTTGTGTATACAGTACAAATTATTTAGTTGTGTATACAGTTAAAGAATGTCTCACAAAATTTCAAGTGAAAATCTCAAGAACTCTTGAAGATATAGCCGATTTATTGTGTCAGCATCAAGTGACGGGTGAAGGGCTTCTCAAACTTTAAACGCGTTTTTCTCTAAACATTTTTTTGCTAATTTGTGTATACAGTCCAAATTATTTTTGTTTTTTGTTGATATAATTCGAATCTACACTGATTAAAGAATGTCTCTACAAAATTTCAAGTGAAAATCTCAAGAACTCTTGAAGATATAGCCGATTTATTGTGTCAGCATCAAGTGACGGGTGAAGGGCTTCTCAAACTTTAAACGCGTTTTTCTCTAAACATTTTTTTGCGAATGGCGGGCACGATAACTCAAAAACTAATAATCCAATCGGTTCCAAATTTTGCAACGTTTCTCTGGGAGTGTATAGCTCTCGTATGAACTAGGATAAAGCCAATCGGTAAAGATCTTCCTTATTTTTTAACTTGGTTTTTGGTAAAAAATCGGCGATTTTCCAAAAATATTTTTTCAAAGGTCCACCATTTTGTTAATTTTAGAGCGAAGTCAATAAGCGAAAATTCATACGAGAGCCAGACATGTACTCTTTCTAACACCGTTGGAATTTTCGGATTCCGATGTTCCAGTGAGGAGTTATCATGCCCGCCAACAAAAATAAGGACTTTTCTTTAATTACAAAAAACAACAACAAAACAATAACAAAATTTGTTTGTAAATTATTTTTCTTCTATTTTAAATCTTCATATATATATGTGCAAAGTTACAAACCTTAACAAGCATTGGTATTGATTTACCAGCCCATTGAAAATCTTGAAAAATTAAAATCGAGAATGGGTGGGGTTCCCTTAAATCGATTCGTATTCGAAATTTAGGAACTCTGCCATCAGAATTAATTTTGGTTCTTGTAAAACAGAATATAGAGAATAATTTACAACGAATTTTTCGTCAATTTTGCATTTGGTTTTCTTAATATTGGGCTTTTATTTTTCAGAAAGATTGTACTATATCTCCCGAATGCAAGGATGTAGCTATGTTACATTTTGTCCATATCCTATCTAGAATAGTTGCATTAAATCTGTGAACAGAAAATAGTTCTATGATTACGGAAAAAAAAATTCAGGGCTTAAAGGGTTAAAGATATTTTAAAAGCATATTTCCAGGCGTAGATTTAAAACAAATTTGGGTGCTTAGCATAAGATCTGGTTTTTAATTTTTATAACTGGCATGGACCCACATATAAAATGTACATTATGTTACATACCGTATGCTAAAAATGAATATACCTACCATCCCAAACTAACTGTGCCGTTTGAAAAAAGAAGAATAATATAAAGAACAGCTATATAGCTGGAAATCAAGTGGTTAGTTTTGTGTGGTTACCTCACACAGCGGAATTGTCTATGTGGGAGATGGTAGCAGACATACCTATCCAACCAGCTGGCTAAGCTAGTGAATGCCATGTCAACAACATCTAGCCATAAATGCAACTGCAATCTAGAGGAAAATGCAATCAAGAATTTCAAGAACAGCAGTCAGAAAAAGAAGAGAGTATTACTAAGAGAGCAAAAAAATGTTTGTGGTTTGATGTTGTTGCATGACGCATGATGATGATCTCGCGTTACAGCGTCATCAAAAGCCGTTAAAATTGCAAATTGAAATGAAAAATTTTTGTTGGTGTTGTTATCGTCATCAGCATTACTGCCAAAAACAACAACAATAAAACCAACATGCAAGTACAGAATGTAAGTGGCATTACAAATATTCTTTTTGTTGTTGCTTTTGGCATGGTTCCCCTTTTCGCATGGTGTATGAATCAACAACAAGCCATATCTTGAGTACTTGAAGAAGTTTTTATATACGAATGCCATAATTATGGAATTAACGCGGCCTCTCTCTCTCAACGCTTTTGTTTACATTCTCACACATCGTCTATGTATGTTTGAGTGTCAGCAATGCATGCAGTCAGCCAGCCAGTGCATTAGCCCTATCATCATCAATTACAACATTTTTGCTGCAGCATGTTGTGTTTTTTTTGTTGTTGAAATTGTGCGCATGCGTTTTTCCATTTTTGTTTGCAGTATAAACTAGCTTGCTATTATAAACCCTAATTATTATTACTTTTAATTATAGTTTGCAAGAAAACAAACTGTGTACGCCTTCTCGTTCTGAAAAGAGAAAGTGTTTATCAAGGGATAAATAAGTACAATGACTCTTAGTAGCACAGTTTACACATGTTATTTTTTTATAATGGGAACAATTTTTCAAATAAAAAAGGGCAATTATCGGCCCGAAATAATCGAGTAGATTGGCAATCATGCCGAGTACATTGGAATGTGTAAAGGAAGAAGACTTCTCAAAAAACCAAGTCTAATATTTATTTAATTAACTATAGTGTGTGTGTGTGTTTTTATAGCAACCTATTTACCTATGTCAGCTGTCAAACATATCATGGATTGCATTGTTTTTGATTGATGATAATGAGATGCTGAGAATATGTTTGTAAAAATCCCTTAATCCATTTTTATTTGTATTACCTTGTCAATTGTATATAATTGTAATCATTCATAGTAACAATAAACATTGTGAGTGTGTGTGTGAGTTTTTTTCTGCTGATTTGACAAATTTGATTTTCTTGAATGACTGCAACATGTTTTGACTGATGTCAGGCGTATATCAATTCATTCATTAGAATTTCCTGATTACAACAATGTGTAGATGTTGTTATGAATCGAATAAAATATGTAGTCAATGATTAAAGGTTTTATTTCTCAATAAAGACATAGTTTATGATCTATAAATAATCGTCTGCAGCTTCCGCGTCTTTATATACTCCCTTCAGAAACAGGTCTTAAAATGTCGCCTTATGGCTCCTGCTTTCAGATTGTCAATTCCTGTACTAAGGCGTGGCTTTTTAAAAACATTTTTCAGTGTTTACTCTAAGGCGTGAATTTTTTAAAACATCTTTTCAGTGTCTACTCTAAGGCGTGAATTTATAAAAATATTTTTTTTAATGCCTATCCTAAGTCGCGGATTTTTAAAAACAATTATTCAGTGCCTATCCTAAGGCGCGGATTTTAAAGAATATTTTTTTAATCCCTTTCTAAGGCATATCTTTTTAAACATATTTTTTAATGCCTTTCCTAAGGCGTGGATTTTTAAAGGCATTAATTCAGTACCTATCTAAAGGCATGGATTTTAAAAAAATATGTTTTGAATGGCTATCCTAAGGCGTGGATTTTTAAATATATTTTTTGAATGCCTATCCTAAAGTATGGATTTGAAAAATATATTTTTTATGCATATCTAAAGGCGTGAATTTTTAAATATATTTTTTGAATGCCTATCCTAAGGCATGGATTTTTAAATATATTTTTTATGCATATCCTAAGGCGTGGATTTTTAAATATATTTTTTTAATGCCTATCCTAAGGCATGGATTTTTAAAAATATTATGTAAATATACTATTTACATAAAATCGGACGAAAATATATAGACTATACCAAATTTCGTGCAAATCGACAGATATATATAGACTTTGGTGCACCACTTACATTAAATCGAACAAAAATATATATGGGAGCTACATCCAAATCTGGACCGATATTCAGGAAACTCAACACACACCATTCTAGACCTAATTCATAACGTTATGCCAAATTTCGTGAAAATCAAACGATATACAGGGACTTGGTGTACCATTTACATTAAATCGGACGAAATTATATATGGGAGCTATATCTATATCTGGACCGATTTTCAGGAAACTTAACACACGTCATTCTTAAACAAATTCAGTACGCTGTACCAAATTTCGTTCAAATCGAAAGATATATACGAACACAATTTACCATAAATCGGACAAAAATATATATGGGAGCTATATCTAAATCTGAACCGATTTTTCTCAATTTCAATAGGGTTCGTCCTTGGGAAAAATAAGTGACTTATGCCAAATTTCATCCAATTCGGATCATAATGCGACCTGTACATTGTTTACAATTTAACATTGTCAGACGGACGGACAGGCGTAAATCGACTCAGAAAGTGATTCTATGCTGGGGCACCTTCGGCACTTTTTTTTAGAGCTCTATATCTCAGTACTTATTCAACATATATAACAACTTTATGGCTGATTATTGTCCTCAGACACTTAATTATAAAAAATAGTACCAAAAAGATATAAAAAAATAGTATTAGTTAAAAAATTTTACAGTTTTGTAAAAAAAGTCAAATTCGCCGAATGTGCACCAACCCGGGGTAGCTTCGGCATTTGATAAGGCACATTCGGCACCATAGCCATAGCCGGGTAATTGTCATCGCTATCAGTCTGGTTGAAATTCTGATCCTCTAAAGACTCTATTTGGTTTTAATACGCCACACAATGTTTGAATTATAGGGCTTTATTTTCTAACGGCGTACGTTTACATCTCAAGCTCGCACACAACATCAGAAATAAGGGTTTTCTATCGCATTTTCGACAATACAAGTACGTTTGATCTTATATATGCAATTTCGGACCATATTAAAGGATTAGTTTTAAAGACAAACTCAAAAACATTTTAAGGAAATAATATTGCACAATCTGTATATGGCCGAATGTGCCCCACTTTAAAATGCCGAATGTACTTTTTATAGTTTTTTTTTCATTTTTTTTTGATCAGTTTTTAAAAACATTATATTTTTAAACATTTCTATAATAATACACATCGTAGTTAACCACTTTTTAATAATATTGTCTTAAAAATTTAAAAAGTTTTATACGCGAAATACTTACGAAGTAGAATTGAAATATTACAGAAACATCTATAAAAATATAAAAACCCATGTATCTAAATAAGTTTATTAGCTAGAAATTTCAAACTTTGTGTCAGTTATTTATTTCGATATTCGATACCTATGTATCGAAACTAGTGATGTACGGTGAGAGCTTCATATCGAAAACGCGATTGCCGAAGATGCCCCGATGCCGAAGGTGCCCCAGTCTCCCCTATACTAAGGTGTACAAATTAAAAAACGTTTTTCAGTGCCTATGCTAAGGCGTGAAATGTAAGGGGCGAAATGTAAAAAAAAAAACGCTTTTCAGTGCCCATCCTAAGGCAATAAGAAAATGCAGTAAGTTTATAACTCAACTTTAACTTTTTTGGGACCCTGACATATTTATAGTCACAGCTGAAATTTCCTCTTTAAAATTCTCATCTCACTACTTCCAGCTCTTCAGACTTTTAATGGGAGGGTTTAAAGACATTCAGCTCATCTATAAAGACTCCCACAACTATAAAAACTCTCTTCAGCTAAATCTTTTCTATACAGGAACCATTAACAACCCTCCAGCTAGCAGAAAAAACTCTTTCATAATTACAACTTTCTTTAGTACTTCAACCATATCTTCTACGCAGAATACATTCAGTTCGTCTATAAAACTCCCAACTCCCTCTAGCACTATAGCTAATAATGAGGCTCCACTGGAGCCTGTTTATAATAACACCCTCCAAGGTTCGTGTACAAAAACTCCTCTAGAGGTCGCCAACAAAGACTTCCTTCTGAGGTCGAGGGAGTTATCTCCCTCCGGTCTATAAAAGTTTGCTTCACCCCTATAGGCCCCCTTAAAGTCTCCTCCATCTCGTCTCTCTTATTTTCCAAGATCCTTATACTACTTAAATTCCACTCAGTATGTTCCATTCATACTTACTTGACAATATTCGGATGATCGGAGGCATTCAATTGTTTGAGCAGAGCAATTTCACGCAACGTTGACATTGGCACTCCATTATCTGTCAATGGAATGCGAACTTTTTTAATAGCCACAATGCGACCAGTTAGATTATCTCGTGCTCTATAAACGGTGCCATAGGCGCCTGATTTGATTGGTATGACGGTTTGATTGTTTGGTTTGATGTGGAACAACATTGACGGCGCAACAGGTGGGTGTAGATGATGGTGGCAGGTCGAAGTAGTGGCGGATATTGTTGTGGTTATGGAATCCCATCAACACAATTCAAATAAACAAATATTTCCATAATAATATAAACAAATTGTGCACGCATGGCGTATGAAGAAGGAGTAACGTCATCGTCACAGCATTGATCAGGTCCATAGTTGATGTGTTCAGGTGATGTGTTGACCAGTCAGGCAATGACCAGATGAGGAAGGTATTGAAATAAATAAATGAAAAAAATAAATAGAAATTAAATATACGCTAAAAAATTAATAACAACAACAGCAAAAATATAAACAATAATAAGAACATGAAAAAGAGAGCGAGCAGAAGTAGAAGGAAAATGAAAACATTAACAGCAATAACAAAAGAGGTCAATGTCACAAACAATTGCATACATATTTAAAAAAAAAAAAAAATAAATAAAACAAAACACTGACAACAAAACGACGTCAACAGCAGCTGAGCAGAGGCAGGTCTCAATAATTCATTATGATTCTCAACGACGTCGTTGTATCATTATCTACATATGTGCATATGTTTGTTTGTGTTTTGTCTATATAGCTATGTTGACGATGCAGTTTTAAGTTTTTTTTTGGTTTGAAACAATAAATAAATAAAAACTAAATAGAGTAAACAATAACAACAACAAGAACTGGTGATAAAAAAATGAATTATGAGGATCATGACTGGCTATGACTTTTAATAATAACCGTTAACCTAGGTGATTCTAGAAAAATTAGAACCAAATACATAGGTTGATATGATTCCTAAAGAAAGTCCCGAAAGTCATCAAAGTTCGAACTATTTGCAGGACATTAAAAATGCCAATTTATAATGTCATAATCTATACATATTCCCACTACAGGCCATCTATAGTGACTCCCTCTAGAGTTAGCTAATAAAGAAGATATCTGACACATAGATGGCGCCACTTAATTAAATTCATATAATTTTAATAAGCTCTAATACAAATGATCAAGGATATAAAATTACAAAAATATGACACATTACATATTTAAAAAAATTTCAATAGATGGTATTCCCTACAATAATGATAAAAATTTTGCGGCCATAGTTCACTAAACTAAAGTAGTGTGTGTTCCGGCCAGTGGAACACTACGATTTTTAGTGTTCCGGCAAATGTAACACTACGATTTTTAGTGTTGCGACCGCGGTACGCTACGACTTTTTAGTGTTCCGACCGCGGTACACTACGATTTTTAGTGCTCCGACCGCTGTATACTACGAATTTCGGTCCAGATTTAGATATAGCTGCCATATATAGTTTCGTCCGATTTCATGTAAATGGTGCACCAAAATCCCTATATATCCTTCGATTTGCACCAAATTTGGCATAACGTACTAAATTGAGCCTAGAATTATGTCTGCCAAGTTTCGTGAAAATCGGTCCACATTAAGATAAAGCTGCCATATATAGTTTCGTCCGATTTCATGTAAATGGTGCACCAAAGTCCCTATATATCCTTCGATTTGCACGAAATTTGGCATAACGTACTGAATTGAGCCTAGAGTGATGTCTGCCAAGTTTCGAGAAAATCGGTCCAGATTTAAATATAGCTCCCTTTTATTATAGATTGATTTTAAGTAATTGACGCACCAAGGAACCAATAGGCTGATAGTAACAAAACTTTCCCAAAATTAGAACAACCTAACCTGTGACAAGTTTGTTTCAAATCGCTTAATATTTGGATAGAGCTTCCATATATATTTTCCCCCGGTTTCAAGTAAATTGGGCATCAAACTTCTCATGTTAGTCAGATTGACATCAAATTTTGCACAACTTACAAAATTGAGCATAGAATTACGTAGTTGCGTTTTCTACAGACATAGCCCAACGGATGACCTATTTATATTTGTTTGAAGTCGATTTACATACTTTATGGATATATCTAGGTAGAACATTTAGATAAATATCACATATTTTATTTCATCCAATTTCATGCTAATAGTCCTGTTTAATATACCCATAGTGGTGAAGGGTATCATATAGTCGGCCCCGTCCGACTTTACTACTTTCCTTACTGGTTTAAACTAACGTATTGGGGTCGATGTGAAGTTCCATGTAGGACCGCAATATGTAAAATATTAGTAGGAAAATTCGAGTTGTTTGTAAATTGAAAAATGAAATTCATGCACGTCGACCAAGAACAACATATAATATGCAGTAGTCAGAAGTGTTAAAAAACCTCAGGTTTGTCCAGATGTCGTCGTCTTTTGGCTGAACAACGTCGTGTCTTTGCTGATTATGTGGTTCTTGAAATGCATGAAAATTATTTGAAATTCCATAGAAAAATCATTTTGAGAGATTATGTCCATTCCACCAAAATTCGGAAAGCCTAAGAATTATTATTGGGAAGTCTCTCCATCCACAAAATATGAAAGTTTGGTGTGGATATTTCAAAAATAATATTTGCAAAGCCTATAGTAGAACCTAGATTTTCAAAAATCAGTTTTCAGTGCCTATCCTAAGGCGTGGATTTTTAAACCTTTTTGCAGTTCCCATTATAAGACGTGGATTTTTAAAGTCACTCTCCCAGTGCCAATCATATGGCGTGGATTTAAAAACATTTTTCAGCGTCTATCCTGAGGCCTGGATATCATCCTTCCTTCCTTCGACGTGGATATCATAGGGCGTGGATTTCAAAAACCATTTTCAGTGCCAATCCTAAGGTGTCGATATTTAAAAAATTATTTTCAGTGTATATTCTGAGGCATTGATTTTTAAGAACATTTTCCCAGAGTCTATCCTAAGGCATAGATTAAAAAAAACATTTTCCAACTTCCGTTTTGTTAAGAAACGTAAAGTATGTTTTATTTTTTCATAATAGGAGTAACTTCGGAGAGTTAACTAGTTACACTCTTAACTAGTTACAGATTGCCGGTTATGTTACCCATTTGATGGGCCGTCTCCGCCACTCTCAAGTGCGTGGTATTTCCATCAAATTGCAAGAAGAAGAAGGTGAACGTCGTGATAACTATGTTCCCGCTGTTTCTGCTTTGGAATATATCGATATCATTAAGTCACCGCCATTTTCGATATTTTGGAGATGTTGAAGTTTTTGGACTTCCACAAATTTGGGTCTTCAATTGACAAATCCCTCTACCAACAAAATATAGAAACTAAATATTTTAGTTCACGTTCAAAATTTTCAGTGCATTATATGGAGGTTCCCTGTTTTTTCCACCGAATTTAGATATTTTTGTGGTCAATAAAAAACTGAAAAAAAAGAAAAGTAACTCATCGAAATATTCATTTCCGACCCTATAAATTATATATATTCTTGATCAGGGTAAAATTCTAAGACGGATAAAATTCTAGCCATGTCCGTCCGTCTGTTGTATAATATCGGTTGGGAGGTACCAGTTTGGAAGAAATAATAAGTTGTGCAAAGTTTGGATGGTATCCAAATTTTCTGAAACGGATTTGGTCCAAAGGAACATGGTGTCTAGAACCAATATTTCGATTAGGCACATTTTCACCGTGTCAAAGTGTATACACCCGCATTAGCCATGAGGCTGAGGGTATAATTATCCATTAAAAATTTCCGAAATTTGTATTATGGTTTACATTATGGGTTTGCAGAAATGTCGGTATAGGTCAATTTTTTTGGTATTTTCCATTTATTTTTATTTCAAGTACCTGCCAGTAAATCTATGGTGGAGGTTATCCAAAGTTCGGCGCGGCCGAATTTAACGCTTTTTCACTTGTTGGTTTTAACATTTGTGCTTATAAAATTTAAGGGGAAGATGAAATTTTTCTACGAATAAACCGTGGTCTTGTAGTAACAATTTTAACCCTTTTGAAACTCGTAATGCTAATTCGGCTAATGCGACTAAGTCATTCAAAGTACCTAAAATGGGGTGTGACCAATATGTGGTAACTTTGGAAAAAAATTGATTATTTTATTGATCTAATTTACAGATTCATATTGTTCAACATTTGCTTAAGGTAATCCAAATAATTTTCAAAAAATTGAAAAAAAAATCCGATGTCTGAAATTCTTTTCGACCCTAAGACTCGTCTCAGTGCTCTCTGCTCGTCTATAAATACTGCCTCGAGTTCGTGTCTACAAAGGCTCCATCTAGAGCTGGTTAATAAAGGCTCCATCTAGAGTTCGCTGACTCTAGATATTGTATACAAAAACTCCCTCTAGAGCCGCTTCTGCAAGTCATTTTAAACTCTCTTCCGCTCTTCTGTATATAATTCCGTCAACCTTAAGCCTCACTGCTTGAGTAAATAACCCTTTAGGTCATTTATATATTTTATAATTTTTGGTTACAAAATTGAAGGGGAAACCTAAATTCTTTCTACCTCTAATCCATGGTCTTATAGTCACAATGTTCACCTCTGGAAATGATAATTCGGTTAATTCGACTAGGATTTTCAAAGTATCTAAAATGGGGTGTGATAACTTTGGAAAAATGATTATTGTACTGAACTAAATTACAGAAACTGAGGTTGGATTCATATTTTTCAACATTTGCTTAAAATCATCCAAAAAATTGAAAAAAATCCGATGTCTGAAGTTATTTTCGACCCTAAGACACAGACTCAGTGCTTTCTGTTCGTCTATATATACTGCCTCCAGCTCGTATCTACAAAGGATCCCCCTAGAGATGGATTATAAAGGTTCCATCTAGAGTTCGCTGACTCTAGATATTCTATACAAAAGCTCCCTCTAGAGCCGCTTCAGCAAATGATTTTAAACTCTCTTTCGCTCTGCTTTCAGATTCTGTGTAAATACAACCTTTAGCTCATTAATATAATCTACCTTTTCTACCCTCCGTGTTACAGACGCTCTTAACCTGAACTACACTGGACAAAAATTATCCGCAATATCTAATCGCAGCCATATATATCTTTATTCACTAAATCTTATATGCATTTGATAGTCATATTTCAAAATAATGTTTCAATGGATTATAAAGGCTCCATCTAGAGTTCGCAGACTCTAGATATTCTATACAAAAGCTCCATCTAGAGTTCTATACAAAAGCTCCCTCTAGAGCCGCTTCAGCAAGTCATTTTAAACTCTCTTTCGCTCTGCTTTCAGATTCTGAGTAAATACAACCTTTAGCTCATTAATATAATCTAGTTTCTCTGTTGAAACACGCTTTCAGATTTATCCTTCGTCTATATTATTTTTTGTAATTAAATGTTGTTTACTACGTTAGTCTGTCTTAACCCGAGAAAATTTTGTGTGTACTTTTATATGGAAGCTTTGCCAAAACATTGAACTACACAAAAATTATCCGCAATATCTAATCACAGCCATATATATATCTTTATTCACTAAATCGTATATGCATTTGATAGTCATATTTCAAAATAATGTGTCAATGTTGATTTTATTTATCGTATCATCATATTTATCATCTTATGAAATTCACATTCTGACATCACTTTCTGACTTTCTTTGCTAATTTATTTCAAAGAAAGAATTAAATAAACGTTAATTTCAACAATTCATTCCCACGTTAATTTTGGGCATTGCCATAGCAACACACCGTTAAAACGTCAATTAAATGTGAATGTTAACAAAAAAAGAATCAGACTTCTAAAGTGATACTAAATGAATAAAAAAAAGTTAAATAAATATAAAACACCTGCCGAAAAGTCGACTAAAATCCCTTCACACTTCTAAACTCACTTCACTCATCTCACACATACCGATATAGTCATTCTACAAACGATTGTCAATGTTAGATAGAATATTTTTTGAATACAGAATCTGAGTTAATGTGACAATTTTTTTTGCAGACCTCTGGAGTCAGGTGGAATATAGTTCATCCGGTATCTCACGGTTAATCTATTATTTCAGGTGGCTTACCACACTTCATCTTACTATTTATTTCAACTCAAGTGAACAATAGTTCATCCACATAAACAATGAAACTACGTGAACTATATTGAACCAGATGAGCTATGAGACAGATTTGGCCAATCTCGTTCTGATGCCATTCGATCACTTTTGATTCCCTCCGCAAAAGCAATAAAGTCATTCATTTAGTTCATTAGCTAGATTTGGGCAATCTAGTTCACGAAGCGAATCGATTTTTATCATTCCTTTTTAGAAAGGAACCAGTTCCATTGATCCATGTAGTTCCGACCCCTAGATAGTTCATTTGAATCTATCTCTTTCACCATTAATTTATTTTTTTCGTTCACATTGTTCCTGTTGATATGCTGATGGATCAGAAGGGTAAACAAATTTTATTTGTTTTCGCAATTTAGTTCTAAAAAAAGATAATCTTTACCATTTATACAGCATCATTCTAAATATGTGCACCTACAATTAACAAGAAAATATGGAAATAAAGGAATGAGATCAGTAAAAGGAACGATATCAAAAAAAGGAACTAAAGTGCTGAACTTAGTTCCTATCGCTCCTTTAATGGTATAGTTGCAATTCTACGACCCAATTCTTTCATTGACAGTCGTCTGTTAATTCGGTGAATTATTGGGAACCTACTTGAACGATTGGATCAAAAAGGTATGACTAGAGCAGAAAGAACTAGACCTGTTAACTTTAGCTCTATTATAAAATAATTCCTTTGAAATAGTTCGATCCGGAACAACACAACTTTTCTATATGGAACCTAGCAAACTATAGGGAACCGTGAGAACAATTGTTTGCCTTGTGAAATATATTGAATATATATATAATATATATTGAATATATATAGTGAACCACGTGAACCATAGTTACCAAAGTGAACTATAGTTTGAACGATGAACTATTTTGAACCAGAAGAACTGTCCAATGGATATTGTCAAGTGAATTATAGCATGCAAGGTGCTCAAGTCACGCGATCTATAGCGATTAAGCGAGTGACGTGTACAATAGTGATCTATAATGAGACATGTGAACTAAACGGAGCCACACGAACCATAGTTTACCTGTTGAAGTATATTGATTCGGTTGAACTATTTTGGAATTTAGGTAGCCATGTGAAATATCGTAATTCAGATGATCAGAGTGAAATACAGCGATTTAGGTGTGCCATTTGAACTATATACGAACTAGAAGAACTATAGTGAACAAGGTAAAAAATAACCCGTGAAGTGAACTATAGTGAGTCATGTAATCTATTGTGAAGCGAATTAGGCTGTCTTAGTTCAGTCAGGTTAAAAAGTAAATTATTGGGAGTCAACTAAACGGAGCCACACGAACCATAGTTTACCTGTTGAAGCATATTGATTCGGTTAAACTATTTTGGAATTTTGGTAGCCATGTGAATCATAGTGAGCCATGTGAAATATCGTGATTCAGTCGACCAGAGTGAAATACATCGATTTAGGTGTGCCATTTGAACTATATACGAACTAGATGAACTATAGTGAACAAGGTAAACAGTAACCCGTGAAGTGAACTATAGTGAGTCATTTAATCTATTGTGAAGCGACTTAGGCTGTCTTACTATAGATCAGTCAGGTTAAAAAGTAAATTATTGGGAGTCTGGTGAACTATATTGAACCAAGTGAACTGTATTGTGTAAAATATAATGGGCTAGATGAACTATAATGAAGTAGTTGAATTATAGTGATCCACGTGAACTATAGTTAGATAAATGTATACCAGCGAGTCTGAAAAACTATAGTGAGTCAAGTGAACTAGGTGTTCTATAGTCAGTCATGTAAACGGTGGAGTTCCTAAAAATATTAGGGGGTCAAGTGCATTATAATGAACCAGGTGAACTACATTGAAACACGTGAAATATTGTGAGTTAAATGGACTACAGTGAGTCTGGTGAACTATAGAGTGTCAGGTGAACTATATTAAGCCAAATCAACTATAGTGAGCCAGGTGAACTCTACTGTGTCAGATGAACTATAGTGATCCACGAAAACTATAGGGAGCCAAGTGAACTGTAGTGATCACAGTAACATTTTGTGTGCCATGTTAATAACGTGAAGACCTATAGTTATTCAATTTAACTATAGTGAGCCCCGTATCCTATAGAGGATTATATTAATTAAGCGAACTATTGTAAGAAAAGTAAACTATAGTGGGTCAGGTGATGTTTAATTAGCCACACAGACTATGTGGAAACTATCTGCATTTAAAAACCAGTGAGCGGAGCAGTATAGTCGGGCAGGGCCGACCATATGATATCCTACACAACTTCCACGAAAATCTAACATTCTGCGGTTCTATATTCTGAGCATGGATCATATTTGCACCATATGTCAACAAAATATTCAGTAGACAAAGGCTGTATTTGTCCAGATTCCCTTTACGTGGGTTATGTTGCGATGTTGGGCTTTCAATTGTAGCCTATATATCGACTCACAAAAACACAAACAAATAAGTTTTCGTTCCAATTCATTCCAAAATTATTATCTGATGATCACCGAAAATTATAGGCGTTGTCCTTGACCATAACTGGAACCTCATGGAACATTTCAAACCGATCCGCGCTATATTTACGTCCTCTAGAGTGGTAATGGTTTATTAAATATTATCTGAATACATAAGCACCTGTAAATATTTACCTGTAACTCACACATCCCAGTACATACGGCAATATAATTGGTATCAATTTAGAGCCCAACCACCCCTCTTTTATATACTATCAACTTCTCGGCTCTATGTCCTCCAGGAGTAAATATATACGCTATAGAAAACAGATTTTGTCATTTTTCACACAAAAGTTAGGGTACATTTGACCCGCTAAATATTGACCAATCTTTATCAAAACAGGCATGCTTATTCCTTGGCCCAATCCTCTTCTTCATGCAAATCGAAATGTTTGGGACATAATTGCGGCCTCTGGAGCGACCAGAAAAACCGACAAAAATTAAGTATTTGGTCCATTTCATCCCTAAATAATAACCGATCTTTACCAAAAACAATAGGGGTCGTCATTGGGCCGAACCCTTTCAACATGAAGATTGGTCCATAACTGTGGCCTGTATCGTGTTTACAAATTATAATGGACAGACGGACGGAAGGACACACATGACTAGATCGACTCAGCTAGTCGAGATATGACGATCGGTATACTTAAAAGTGGGTTTAGAACAGATATTTCGCGGCGTTACAAACACTTGGGGCTGCACAAAGCTATAATACCCTGACAACATAGTTGTGTAGGGTATAAAGATGAACAATTCTAACTATGATAAGCTAGTGAGAATTAATGCGAACCATATAGAAAAATTAATCTTTTACGAAACTATATGAATTGTAATAGTCTGGTGAACAGTAGTGAATCAAACTATGGGGAAAAACTGAACTATAGTGAACATGAGGATGAGGAACTGTAGTGAACTATGGTGATTTTATACTAGTTAGGTTAAAATAATGTAGTTCTTTATTTTTATTGAAATTCACTGAGTCTAACAAAATTTTATGAGGTGGTATATTTTGAACCAGGTGAACCATATTGGTCTATCCAAAATGTTAGTAGCAAAATTACACAATTATACCCAAACCGACAATGACTGTTAATTTGTTTTTTTTATTGTATTGATAGATGTATGTGCATTCATACGATTCTAGCAATTCCGGTAAAACCACAGCAAGGTACTCTACACATTCAAGCATCAACAAATGCTGGTAGTTAGAGGTAGGTACTTTTTTCACAAATAGAAAACCAGCAAAGCAAACAGGAATTTGCAACAATACATTATTGTCACCGACGATCATAGCAAACCGCGTCGCGAACCTTACTAAACTTTAGCTAATATTTGAACGTGGTTGAACATTAAATAATACCGATTATATTTGTGTGTTTTTGGTTTTTTTATTTTCATTCTGACACCGTCCTCTTGACCTATCCCAATATAATCACTGACTCTTATGTAGTGACTCAGTTAGTCTGCATCTGTCGTTCTTCCGGTGTTTATGTGTTTGTTTATTTGTTTGTTTTCGTTTCGGTGAATATTAATTAGCAAAACGAGCATAGTCGCTCCGCCATAGCGCATCATTCAGTAATTTAATATTCTTCCAGAGCGCATTTGATGTTGATGTGTGCTCCATGCTCTGTGCCGATTGTCGTCATGACATTTGCCTTTGCTTTATCATTTCTCTGCTTCTTGTTCAGAATTCAAATAAAATAATGTAGATTTGATCATTGCAAAAGATTTCAAGAGAGATGGATAGACATTGTTGCGGAACTCTCTGTGATCATCAAGTGTTTTCATTTCCATTTTTTTGGGACACGCATTAGCATTCATTTACATTTTGAATTTAGTGAGTTTTTATAAATAATGGATTTTGGTATCTATTTATGTCAGAATATTGAAATGTACTTTTCAAGATTCATTTACTGCGGCATATTTTGGATATGTGTGTGTGTGTGTGCATACTTATTTGGGTAGGGGAATATTATTGAGTCTCCCAAAATATAGAATTTCTCAAATGAACATCAAGGTGTTCAAATAAATGAACTCGTAATGAGCTCGGGTTAAAAAAAAAACATTTTAAGCAAGGTAGAAATAGCCAAAGGACCTCTCGGAGCACTTCAATACCGAACGAGAATTCAGACAAAGTGACAGTTTGTCGTGTAACCTCTTTATTATCCTGCTGGAAAATGTCAGACGTGATGCGAAGGTAAGCAGAAATGGTACTCTGTACACCAAACAATACATGCAACTCGCCAAAGCCAACACCGACATAATAGGTCGAACATTGCGAGCGGTAAGAGTCGCCTTTGAACGAGTTGAGAAGGAGTCTGCCAAAGTGGGACTAACTGTAAATGACGTGGAGTCCAAACTGATGGTATAAACGCGCAAGTCGTCCAGTAGACTCGGACCAACTGTGGAACTTGAAAACAACAGCTTCGGAGTAGTTAAAGATTTTATATACCTCGGCACCGCTATAAACAAAACTATTAACAACAGCTTTGAAATTCGGAAAAGAATAGTGTTGGCCAACAGATGATACTATGGTCTAAGTAAGCAATTCAAAAAATAACGCCACCTCTCACCAGACCAAACTCACACTCTACAAGATGTGGAAGGCTTTATGTAAATGGTGCACCAAACTCCCAATTTTTTTCCGATCGAGACAACATTTCGCATAACGTAAGGAATTGGGACTAGGATAGAGTATATTAAGTTTAATTGAAATCGGATCAAATATAGATATAGCTTCCATTCGTCCAATTTTATGTAAATGGTACACCAAACTCCCAATTTTTGTCCGATTGTGACGAAATTTGACAGAACTTATGAAATTGAGATTGAAAAGAGTGGTGGATAATACCACCACATGTCCAACAAGGGAAGGACATACATATAAGCCAATTGAGGCTTGTTGTACGCTCTAGAAATGCAGAGAAGTTAGAATTTGGGAATGTTTATATTGAATATTTTGGGTTTGGTTCCCCTATGATTCTAGGAATTCTGTGTTTTTTGAGAACTCCTTCAGTCTTCCCCATTCACACCCGCTCAGATCGGTTAGTCCGTGAAAAGTGTCATTTCCCGAAGGCACATGCCGCTACCTTTGCAACCAATCTTGTGTAGACGTACCTTCAGGTTGAGGTGTCCCGTAAGAATGCCCGCCAGCCGGCTTGTTTCTTTTTTTGCATTGGGATTTTCTTTGTTTTGTCTTCATTTGGGTCACCCCATAAGATTTTGGGGATCTTTCCTGTCCCCTTATTTTCCCAAAGGGTTTTGTTGGTCTAATTCGCCCATTCCCTCACTTCTTGGCGTGTTACGCTAAATGGTTTGTGGGTGTTGCAGTGGCACTCCTAGCTAGTAGCTTTGCTCTCTCGTTGCCTGTGATTCGATTGTGACTCGGTACCCATATAATTCGTATAGGCCCTTGTTGTGAGAAATTATTAATGGTATTTAGACATTCCAGTACAGTTTTGGTTTTAACTGTTTTGGAAGATATTACATTTATAGCTTGCTTGCTATTCGTAATTATTTTTGTTGTATTTTGTCCTAGGTTTGAAAAGAAACTCCGTTATAGCTTGAACCACCGCCTGTAGGATCGTGCTGTGATCTGTAAGGAGCAGTTTCGGTACCCGGTTCTTCAATAAAAAGTCCCAGTCCAGTTTTTCCTCTTAGTCGAGAGTCATCTGTGTAGCAACAGTTACCAGCCGACATCTGAACTAGTGTTACACTATTCCATTGTTCTATATCTGGTATTATAGTTTCGCACCATGTTATTACTCTCGGTACAGGTATGCTGTCTGAATCAGAGGTGTTGATTCTTGACCCAGTAGTTGCCTGTAATATGTTTTTGTGCGGTATGTTGTGTCCGGTGTCTATACACTCGTCCATTGCTTTGAGCCTTAAAGCTGCAACTGCCGCTTCATATTTTATTTGGATGTCTATTGGCACTTCTACAGAAAGACCAGTATCCATGGACCTTGTCAGCCCTTTCCTGTATGTGGTCTTTCCATTTTAGTTTCCTATCTAGAATTACTCCCAGATACTTAACTTTTTTGATAAGACAATCGTTTTGTTTTGGAAGATGGGTTCTTCATACCGACTTATTTTTGTTTTTATAGTGAAAAGACATATCCGTTTTGTCTGGATACGTTTAGCTCCTCGGTTTAGCCCAATAGTAGGCGATTTTAGGACCGTTTCGGCTTTCCTGCGTAGTAAGTTAGAATTCTTTCCCCTAAGAACTATTATAACGTTATCTGCATTATTGTTGAACCAGTCAACTCCATCCTTCATGGAAGGTATCTATGGATTGGGTAAGCGCATTACTGCTGACAGATTTAGATATAGTCCCTACATATAGCTTCGAAACATCAAGCAAAATTTCCTAGCCATCAGCGCTACATTTTCGCTACCTTGGGTAGTAAGGGTAAGACAAAACAACATCAGAATAGGTAGACCTTCTGTAAATATTTACGTAGAACTCCCACATCCAAGTACATACAACAAAACAATTGGTACCTCTGGTCTTCAAGAGAAAATATATACGCCATAGAACGAAAATTTGCAATTTTCACACAAAATTTATGTTTGACCCGCTAAATCTTCTGACAAATCTTTATCAAAACATCAATGCTAATTTTTTGCTTCATTTCATCCCTTAAATAAAAACGCATAATTATCAAAAACTATTTTGGTCAGACCTCGTCCTACATACAAAATCGTGTTTGCATATTAAAAGGGCGGACAGACACACATGTCTAGATCGACTCTGCTAGTCGAGATATGACGATGTGCCTAAATCGTGGGTCTGAGACCAATATTTCGCAGCCTTAATTATCTTATGTAAGAAGAGTAAAATACCAACCGAAGGATTTGGAGCAGGCAAATCCTCCTGTAGAGATGAAGAAGGAAACCTGACAGATACAGACAGCGTGCTGAGGATCTGGAAGGAGCATATTGAAAAACTTCTAGTATTAAATAGTAGTGGTGAAGAGGATACCCCAGAACCAATGGTAGATGACGGTATAGAGTGTATACCAAATAGCCAAGATGAGGTCAGAATAGCAATCGACTGAAGAATAATAAAGCAGCAGGTGCCGATGGGTTACAAGCCGAACTATTAAAGACTGGTGGTCAGATGCTGCTAAGGAAAATGCACCAGCTGATTAGTACAATTTGGCTAGAGGAATGCGGGCCCAATGGTTGGAACTTTAGCATCCTGTGTCCCGTGCAGAAAAAAGGAGACAAGACGATATGTGCCAACTATAGAGAATAAGTCTCCTTCCCATCGCATGTAAAGTGCTATCAAGCGTGCTGTGTGAACGACTGAAGCCAATGGCCAATGATAATATTGGACCATACTAATGCGGCTTCACACCTGGCAAATCCACCATTGACCAGATTTTCACTATGCACCAAATCCTGGAAAAACCCACGAAAAACACATCGAAATATTCCACCTATTTGTCGACTATAAAGCCGCATTCGACAGCCCTATCCGTTTAGAGGTGTTTAATACCATGTCTGCGTTTGGCATTTCTGCAAAATTAATTTGGCTATGTAGGATATGCTGACACAAGACCAGCAGTTAAAGTCGGAAAGGACCTTTCGGAGCCCTTTAATACCGAACGAGGATTCAGACAAGGTGACAGTTTGTCGTGTGACCTTTTTAACATCCTGCTGGAAAAGGTCATACGAGACGCAAAGGTGAACAGAAATGACACTCTGTACACCAAACAACACATGTTACTCGCCTACGTCGATAACATCGATATGGCCAAAGTGTGTCTGAAAGTAAACGGCGAAAAGACCAAGCTGATGGTATCAACGCGCAAAACGTCCAGTAGGCTCGGACCAACTGTGGAACTTGAGAACTACAGCTTCGAGGTAGTTAAAGATTTTATATACCTTGGTACCGCCATAAATAAAACTAATGACATCAGTTTTGAAATTAGTGTTGGCCAAAAGATGTTGTATTGTCTGAGTAAGCAATTCAAAAGCGAGGCCACCTCCAGACCAAACTCACACTACACAAGAAGCTGATACTACCCGTGCTGTTATTTGGATCTGAAGCATGGATACTTACTTAAAAAAGCGAACCAGCTGATGGTTGACGCAGAAGGGGAAGGCCACGAATAAGATAGAAAGATCAAGGGGACGACAACATTGCCGAATATGATCTTTCAAATTGGAAAAACTGTGCAAAAGTCCGACGTGCCTGGAAATATTTTTAAGCTCGGCATATGAAACGGAAGTTCTGTCACAAGCCATAAGGGTATTCTTTAGGTAGGTCTGGTGTTTATACCCTACACAACTATGTTGTCAGGGTATTATATCTTTGTGCAGCCCAAAGAGTTTGTAACGCAGCGAAATATTGGTCTTAGACCCACCTTTAATTATACCGATCGTCATATCTCGAATAGCTGAGTCGATCTAGGCATGTGTGTACGTCCGTCCGCCTGTCCATTATAATTTGCAAACACGATACAGGACATAGTTATGGACCAATCTTCACGAAATTTTGCATGTAGGATCGGTTCTGCTCAATGAATACCGCTATTGTTTTTGGTAAAGATCGGTTAATATTTAGGGGATGAAATGGACCAAACCTTTGTCTGATTTTCTGATAGCTTGCAATTATGGTCCAACCATCGTGAAATTTTAGATGGTTAAGGGGATCGGGCCAAAGAATAAGCATGGCTGTTTTGATGAAGTTCGGTCAATATTTAGTGGGTTAAATGAACATTGGGTTTGTGTGAATAATTACAAAATTTGTATTATATGGCATATTTATTTAGTCCTGAAGAACAGATACCCAAGATGTTGATAGTATATCCGAGAGGAGTGATTGATCTTTAAATTGATATAATTGGTATCAATTGTCGTATGTACTCGGATGTGGGATTTACACGTAAATATTTACAGGTGCTTAGGTAACTAGATATTATTTAGTAATCCAGGACTTCTTCCTTACACTGACAACAACTAATGTTCGGCTTTCAATTGTGCGGACTTCAATAATTATCTGATCATCACCGAAAATTATAGGCGTGTCCTTGACCTTGACTAGAGGGCGGAAATTTAGCGCTGATCGCTTTGAAATTTTCCATAAGGTTCCAGTTATGGTCAAGGACAACGCCTATAATTTTCGTTGATGATCAGATAATTATTTTCGGATGAAGTGGACCAAAAACTTATTTTTTGTACGTTTTCGAGTCAATCTAAAGGCCACAAATGAAAGCCGAACATTAGTAATATTTGGAAAATATGTCAGTGTAAGGAAGAGGTCCTGTTGACCTCTAATCGGACAAGAGGGTGCATCACAAAATAGTGCCCAGGCTCGGAATAAAAATCCGCAGAAAGTAAGAGTTCTGTGGTAGTTGTGTAGGGTATCGTATGGTCGTCCCCGTCCGACTGCACCTCTCACTGTTTTTTTTTTTTTTTTTGGAAAAATCCTTATCAGTCTTCTATACGAAGATTCAAACTATTTTCAATACTCTTATTGAAACCCGTTTGAATCTTCGTACCTTAATTCCCTAACGGTCTTCTATATCATGAAGTGCAAAATGGAACCTCTAGAAAAGCCAATTGATCGGGGAAATTATTAACAGTTCGGATGCTTTCGGTTTCACATTACTCACCTGTTCCAATGACATTGAGTTCTTCATAATTGAATGGATCACCGTCATTATTAAATGTCTGCTGCTGTTGTTGTTGCTGCGTTGCTGATTGATGCTGCTGATGCGCCTTTATATGATGATGTTTAGAGGTCATGGTTGTGGTTGCTGCTGTTGTTGTATTAATTTCCGCTCGGGATATATGGTTGTGATTTAATAATGTATTGTATTTGTAGGCGGTGGCGGCGGCGAATTTGTCAATGGAGATTTATTTTGTTTCTGTTTTTTATTTTTGTTGGTTTGATATTTGTTTTATTTATTTTGTTCTTCTTTCTTTTTTTCTTAGTTTTCACCTCAGACGATTTTTACGCTCTTTGACGTTTCTCAATTGACAAGGAAACAACATATGTTTGTTTGTATGTATGTACGAACAAAAGTGACAAGATCACTTGGAGACAACAAAATGACACTTTGATGTGATGGACATAACGAGGAAAGTGACAGAATTTGTAAAGTGTTTGGGTTTTTTTTTTTAATTTTTTTTTTTCAATACATTTTATTTACGTATTTTTGGATTCAGAACTTTAAAAATAATTTTTTTTGTTGAGTATTAATGTTTGCCTAATAATAACAAAAAAGAGCACAAATCACATAATTATTTTTATTATTAATGTTATTAATCAGTTTGCCGGCGACGTCAATGTGTGTATGAAAGACTGCCAAACGAATTGAAGGAAGTAAAGAATCACGAAAAAAACTAACAAAAATCATAAGACAAGCAACACCAACAAAACTAATACTAAAATTTTGCTTTAGTTTTAGTTTCAGTTTTTTTTTGCTATTTTTTTGTTTCTATTTCATCAGTTCTAAATGTTAATGTTTAGGCAGGCTATTAACAATTTTTTGGCGAATGGGAGGCATAAAGCAGAAGAGTGGAAGGTTGATTGCCTATGTGCAAAGCAAAAAATAGAAAAAAGCACAAACAAAATAAAGATAACCGCCATTGGAGTAAAATAGTCATACAGTTTTTTTTGTAGAGGAATTGGGGCATTTCAATGCTCCAAAAAAAAAAAAAAAACAGCTGTTAATGGGCAGTAGTTATGTACTTACGTACGAACGTACATTCATATGTACGTACATATGTCTGTGTCATAGACATAATTAGTTGATTATAGACATTTCTGGTTTGACTAACAGATAAACGCTATGTTTTCACAGACCTTGCAAACTAGAAAATAACTGAAATTTGTTGCAGAATCGATAATTACGAATTAGGGCAATAATTTATAGAAACTGTTTCAGGCCTTTGGTCTAGAGGTCTTTTTTACGATTTTCAGTTTATAGATTTTACAAATTTCTCTGTAAATTGTAAAGAAAGTATAGGTCGCATTTATGATCCGAATTTGATGAAATTTGGAATGGGTCACTTATTTGGCCCAAGGACGAACCCCATTGAAATTGGGAAAAATCGTTTCAGAATTAGATATAGCTCCCATATACAGTGGTGGTCACGTAATTAAAACATTTATTGTGGTAAACATTTTTTGATCAGCCCTCGATTCGTTTGAAGTATTTTTTGAAAATTTTTTAAATCAGAACACTTCGATTTACTGCACCTTAGAGATAAAGTGTGAAAATAGAAAATTATTGCATGCAATTTTTCCATAAATAACGGTTTTTATGAAAATACATCGACTTTGAAGTGGTCACATAATTAAAACACTGTGTAATTTTTTGCTTTACTGCATTTTTTTGAAAATATTTTTAAAAAAGCTCTTTGATTTAGTTAAATTATGTATACTAAGCACCGATAACATCATATACAGATAAAAATTTTTGAAAAAAATTTGTAAAATCTATCAAAATTGCCAACAATTTGTACAGTACACCTAACATTCAGAAAATCACCTTTATTACAGAAAATAAAGGTCCAAATGCACCAGAAATTGCAAGATTTAGCAGAAAACAATAAATAATTCCCAAATAAATATTTGAAATAAACTCAAAAAATGGGAATTAACCTAAAGGAACGATTAAACTTCGATAGCCTTTATTGAAGAAGGGCAGAATATTTTTGCAGTATGTGAGAAAATGTCCATCGATATTGGCATTTATTATATCAAATCGATTGTTCGAGTAGTAGAGAATATATTTTATCAAAAAATATTTCAGTCACAACAGAACGAACAGAGATCAACGCCTATGTTGACGAGTAAAAGTTTCTGGCACACAGCAGCAATTTTGATGGTCAACACTTGACCCTTAAAATCTATTGAACATGATAATACTTTTCCAAAATAATATTTTTTGAATAGAATAACATCCACTTAATCTATTTTAGCCTCAAAGAAAAAAACATTTTACAGTTTGACAAATATTTGAAGGCTTTTGTTGAGCATCGAGAATGCTGCTGTGTGCCAGAAACTTTTACTCGTCAACATAGGCGTTGATCTCTGTTCGTTCTGTTGTGACTTATATATTTTTTGATAAAATATATTCTCTACTACTCGAACAATAGACTTGATATAATAAATGCCAATATCGATGGATATTTTCTCACATACTGCAAAAATATTCTGGCCTTCTTCAATAAAGGCTATCGAAGTTTAATCGTTCCTTTAGGTTAATTCCCATTTTTTGAGTTTTTATTTCAAATATTTATTTATTTTGAGAATGATTTATTGTTTTCTGCTAATTCTTGCAATTTCTGGTGCATTTGCACCTTTATTTTCTGTAATAAAGGTGATTTTCTGAATGTTAGGTGTACTGTACAAATTGTTGGCAATTTTGATAGATTTTACAGATTTTTTTCAAAAATTTTTATCTGTATATGATTTTATCGGTGCTTAGTATACATATTTTAACTAAATCAAAGAGCTTTTTTAAAAATATTTTCACAAAAATGCAGTAAAGTAAAAAATTACACAATGTTTTAATTATGTGGCCACTTCAAAGTCGATGTATTTTCATAAAAACCGTTATTTATGGAAAAATTGCATGCAATAATTTTCTATTTTCACACTTTATCTCTAAGGTGCAGTATATCGAAGTGTTCTGATTAAAAAAATTTTCAAAAATACTTCAAACGAATCGAGGACTGATCAAAAAATGTTTACCACAATAAATGTTTTAATTACGTGGCCACCACTGTATATGTTCGTTCGATTTCATGTAAATGGTGTACCAAAGTCCCTATATATTTTTTGATTTGCAAGAATTTTGGCTCCCATTTATATTTTGGTCCGATTTAATGTAAATGGTGTAAGAATGTCCCTATATATCCTTCGACTTTCACAAAATTTGGCATAGCGTACTGAATTAGGTCTAGAATGATGTGTGTTAAGTTTCCTGAAAATCGGTTCAAGTTTAGATATAGCTCCCATATATATGTTCGTCCGATTTCATGTAAATGGTGTACCAAAGTCCCTATATATTTTTTGATTTGCAAGAAATTTGGCACAGCGTACTGAATTAGGTCTAGAATGATATGTTAAGTTTCCTGAAAATCGGTCCAGGTTTAGATATTGCTCCCATATATATGTTCGTCCGATTTCATGTAAATGGTGTACCAAAGTCCCTATATATCCTTCGATTTGCACGAAATTTGGCACAGCGTACTGCATTAGGTCTAGAATGGTGTGTGTTAAGTTTCCTGAAAATCGGTCCAGATTTAGACATAGCTCGCATATATATTTTTTGGTCCGATTTAATGTAAATGGTGTACCAAAGCCCCATAAATTTTCTTCGATTTGCACGAAATTTGATCTACAATGATGTTTGTTAAGTTTCCTGAAAATCGGTTTAGATTTCGATATATATTGATAATTGCTTTAAATTGATTTACATAATTTTGTCCCTCGTCCTTAGACAATTCGACGTCTGTTAGGATACATATTTTGAATATATATGTATTTGTTGCCATTTAAAAGAAACTTCATAATGCGTCTCTCATAGAAGTCCTGCTCTCTATTTGCAAAAAACTCTAGTAGTCGATGTTCACAATACTCCCTAGATATCAATTTTTTTTTTATCATTAAAGACATTTTGCAATGCAAGAAAAAGATAATCTCATCATCAAGAAATGGGTCTATCTCCGTTTGGCCAAGGCTTCGCCGATGGAAACTCGATTCATCCTATTTTTTTTTTCTGTGAACCCAAACATCGAGCTTCTTTTTGAACCCATCTTTGTGTAAATGGTTTAAAATAGTTTTTTGGTAGATTTTTAGCTCCTGGACGATGTTACAACTGATAACATGCCGATCAACTTCGATCATTTCGCCGATTTCATCGACATTTTCAACATCCGGCCTAACGGATTTATTTTCCCCGAACCTAATATCATGCCAACGATTTGTATGAATCTTGAGGATATGGCTCATAGATCCCCAGCTTTATTTCATTACTTAGAGTTGATCATTTACTAGACAACTTTCGTAGTTGTAAACTAAGCCAATTCTTTATTAGGTTTCATTAATCGCTGGTCTAAAGAGTTTGATGACCCTTATGTTACTGAAATATTATTTATTAATATTGCCCGCCCAGTCCTTGAATATGGTTGCTTTCTTCGGATCTATTTTATAAATGTTACTCTGGTAAAATTGAGTTAGTTTTGAATTTTTTGATTTGCGTGGCCTAAATTGGAACCAATCTGAATTTCTTCCATCTTATAAACTTCGCTTTTTGTTAGTCTTCTAACTCTAGATATATGCTAAGAGCATTATTTACTATTAAATTGATACGTGGCCTGATTGATTATTACGGGAGAAAACAATTTTAATATTCCTTCTCGAAGAACAAATAATTTAGAATCATTAAAACTAAATACGGGTGTGAGAGGCGTGGAAGGAACCGCGTAAACCAAATACTCCAAATAACCCCAAAGAAAAAAAAATTATAATTCTGGTCCCCCAAAACGGGAAATAACAGGACCAACAATTGATGCATTGCACGATACCGAACACTTGACTTGCCTCTTTTACAAAAAAGGGTCTAATGATTTCTCTAGCCCAAAAATCACACCACACAGTGACACGTTGAGGATACATTTGCTTCTCGCGAATCATTCGAGGATTTTTCTTACCCAAAATGTGACAATGCAGACCTACATTAAATTTGTCTGGAAGTATTCATCGGAGACCCCATAAAGTATAAATACATTATTGTTTAGATTAAAATTCAATGTAGATTCATTCGGTTGGAAACACGATAATGCTCGCAATATTGAAAATAGAGCTTCGAAGGTTTTCAAATACATTGCTATTACTCCTACAATGTTTTGGTATTGGATAGTCCATCATACAACGACTACCTCGAAGCTGTAGTTCTCAAGTTCACAGTTGGTTCGAGTTTATTGGATGTCTTACGCGTTGATACCATCAGGTTGGCCAACTCGCCATTTACTGCCACACCCACTTTGGCTGACTCTGTCTCAATATGTTCAAAGGTGGCTGTTACCGCTCGCAATGTTTGACCCATTATGTCGATGTCATTGGCGTAGGCGAGTAACATATGCTGTTTGATGTATAGAGTGTGATTTCTGTTTACCTTTGCCTCTCGTATGACCTTTCCCATCAAGATGTTAAAAAGCTCACACGAGAGGATGTCACCTAGTCTGAACCCTCGTTCGGTATTGAGAGATACTTAGAGGTCCTTCCCGACTTTAACTGCTGATCTTGTGCCAGTTAAAGTTATACTGCATAGCCGTATAAATTTTGCAGGAAAGCCGAACGTAGACCTGGCTTTAAACACCTCTGAACGTATAGAACTGTCGAATGCGGCTTTATAGTCAATAATTAGGTGGAGTGTGTCTTTCCTGGGTCTTTTCCAAGATTTGGCTCAGAGTTAAAATCTGGTCAACGTTAACAAGATCACACGACAAACTATACACTATATGCATCCTCGTACGGCGTTACAGGGTACGAGAGATCCTTTGCGACTTTAACTGCTGACCTTGTGCCTGTTAAATTTATCCTGTATAGCCGTATTAATTTTGCAGGAATGCCGAACGTAGACCTGGCTTTAAACACCTCTGAACGTATAGAACTTTCGAATGCGGCCTTATAGTCAACAATTAGGTGGAGTATGTCTTTCGTGGGTCCAAGATTTGGCTCCGAGTTAAAATCTGGTCAATGATGGATTGCCAGGCCTGAAGCCGCATTGTAATGATCCAATAATGTCATTGACCATTGGGTTCAATCGTTCACACAGTTCGCTGGACAGCACATTATATGCGATGGGAAGGAAACTTATAGTTGTAAATCTTTCTACTATATATTAATATTGGTCCAGATTTTAGGGAAGCCCCCAAAGATCGGTATTTTAGGCAGAAATTTTTCAATTTGGGAATAATTTAATATTTTGGAATCTCATTGAGTAGGAAATTTACCTAAAAAAATTATCAACATTGGCACATGTTTCCGGATAGCCCTCATATATAATGGTAACCTCCTATATTCGGTATTTTGGGAGATTTTTGGCACATTTTTAACCGAATTGGCTCAAATTTTCTCATTAAAAATTATCAATATTGCTTCACTTTTAGGTAGTCCACGTTACATTTCAAATTTCGATATTTTGGAGAGCTTAAGGGACGTGCTTCAAACAAATTAGTTGTAATTTTATATTTTGTATTCTCACATATTATTAAGATTAACCGAAGTTTCCGAGTAGCCCCCATATAATGGTACACCGGTATTTTGGGGGTTTGGAAATGTTTTTCCACCAATTTCGTTTTAATCTTTTTACCAAATATTATCAGTGCCAGTTTACGTTTTGATGTAGTTCCCCCATCGAAGTGATTATAACTTGTCATATAGGATTCCTGGTTTCCTGGTTAAACTTCTCTTCAGAAATAATTCAATATAGGTTAATTTTATAAAATAGCCCTAATATAAATGTACCGCTTAATTTGCGATATGAACATTATCTCTGTTGCACTAAGTGCAAGGAAAAAATCATTTCGAAGACGACCCTCGTACCCCTTTCTTACGTCCATGATATGGGGGCTAGGAAGAACCTTATGGCTATTAATATCTCTTAAGGCTAAGGGTATTAATATCTCTTAAGCATAGAAGACCCTTTTACCGATTCTAAGAATTTGGTTTTTGTTGGATTTTTAGGGGAATCGGTAAAAATTGCCACCACAGTAGTTGTGGTATTCCCACTATATATATATTTATTATCGATGTTTAAAAATATTTTGATAGACTGGACAACATTTGTTTATATTTATTTGGTGATTCACACAAAAATAATATTTTTATCTCAATCCCCCAATAAAATTCCAAATAACATTTACCCTACATATTATTTCCCCTATGTGCGATAACTACAAATTTGCTGCATGCAGCATTTGACATTTGCTGTGCAAAAAACAAACACAACACAGATCCAACAAGAACCCCTATTGTTGTAGTAGTTGGTTGTCGTTTATTGCCCACAATCACATTGACAAAAAACTATTGCTGCTGACCAACTCAACTCTTGTAGGGGGGACCAACAAAAACAAAAAAGAGAAACATGACAAACAAATGCAAAGAGCCATCATAAAATGAAGAGCAATCACGAGAGGGAGAGAGGACTGATCCGGAGAAAAACAAATGAGAATAAGGAGAAATAAAATGAATACTGGGCTGACTGATAACCACCGACGACGACGACAAATGAAACACGTTTTACGGTTTTTTTTTTCTTCTTCGTTGGTTTCTTCAATTGCTGGAGGTGGTTATGTTTGGTTTATTTGTTTGTTGGTCGGATTGTTGAATTGAAGAATAATGAATGTTGAGGAAAAAAAATAAATGAGGGACATTTATAATAATAAATGTTTATTATTTTTGGAGCGGAAGGAAACAACTACCTGTTGCTGAATTGTTTTGTTTATTTTTTGTAGGGATTTTGTTTCTTTGGCAAGGTCAAACAAACAAATAATCCAATTAGAGGCCACCTGAATATGAGATATTTTTTTGGTAAAATTGATGATTTTATTGTTGTTCTTGACAAAAATAAAAAATAATATAACAAAAAAAGCCTAAAATAAATGTGTTTTGTTACTTCTTCCAATACTCTGGCAAACAATACCACAAACACACGCACACACATTCGCATCAAAGTGTATAGACAACGCCAACCAACCGACTACCACTGAAGATACAACAAAAAATAATAATAAAATTAAAAATATTCTACTTAAAAAAAACACAAAAAATATATTTATATTTATACAAAAAACAACAATACACCACTTTTCAATTGCTGTTGTTGCTTTACTTGTATATGCTTTGGTTGTTTTTTATTCGCTTTTTGTTGGTTCTTGACGATTATGTATTCCACACATTGTTTTTTTTTTGTTTTGTGGTTGTTGTATTTTGTGTTACTTTGAGACAGACGACCAACACCACGCCGCAAAAACGAAAAACAATTCACAATTTTTGTCAAATTTATTTTTTTCGAAGGCTTCTTCTTTGAATAATTCACACACGTATGTTCATACACGAACACGCACACACAAATCACCACTCACACTTCCAGCATTATTTAATAATATTATTTTTATATTTTTAAATAGATTTCTAAAAAGTAACCAAAAAACATTTGCCAAATAACAAAAAAAAATAAATAAACTAAACAGTCAGTACAAGACGATTGATAGAGCTCGAGGCTCGAAGACACTGAAAGGAAATGCCAGATGCCAGAAATAACTCAACTGTCACAAAAAACCAGCAAAGCTCACTCACACATTACTGTGTGGCGACGTCGGCAGCGGCGGTGCCGGTGACGGCCGTCTGGCTCTCTCTCCCATCATGGGTTTCACTCAGACAAAACAAATAAAATAAAAAAAAGAAAACACAAACACAACACTTTGCAAAGACAGGCAGCCACACTGCCACAAAAACAAAACAAAGCAAAAACAATATCACACAAACACAAGCATGCACACATCAACACTCATCCCCACATAAACACGATCCTCAACGAAAAAACCAACCAAACGAATAAGAATGAACATCAGACAAAATCAACAATGTAATATGATTACTGGGTGGGGGGAACAAACAAAAACAACAATTCACCTATGGTGTGTACGAATCACATACATTCATACCCCTCTAGTAGGGAAGGAGTAAGAGCGAGAGAGAACTGTTAAAAACTAACCACTGAGAAGAGTCGCCACAGAATAATAATGGTAACTGTTTTTTGGTGTTGCTCTCTCTCTCCCTCGTTAGGGGTATTATAAAGAGGGCAAAACATGTTATGTTTTTAACAGAATAACAACACACCATACACAAAGGTGTGTTGCAAAATATGAAAGTATTTAAGTTGAGGAGAGCAAAAGGGAAATTAGTATTAAATCCAGGTATTTGTCTGGACTAAAATTTAAGGGGAATTTATTAAAGAAAAAATCTATCCCAAAAATAAAAAAGTAAAGAAAAAACCCATGTTTTGTCTTGACTAAAAATACCCAAATTTAAATAGAACACAATATCCCTAAATATTCCCTTTTAAAATGACCACAAAATAAAAATACCGTTTTTCATGAATAAAAAAAACAATTAAAGGGGAATTTAAATAAGGTATTTTCAATTGAGGTTTGTAACTGAACTGAGCAAATGTCTTCGACGGGAAAATAAAACAAACAAAAAAATCCCATGTGTTTTAGAAACGAACCATTACCACTACATTTTTCTTCTTGGTTACTCTTGGGATTTTTTAGGAAGAAATTCCCATGTTGAAAGATTTTGCTAAAATGTCCAACATGGATCAATTTGGTTGTTGTTCATGATAATAAAGTGGCGAATGAGGGAAATAAAATATTCCCCTATATTCTTAGGCAGTTAAAGACTACCTAGTTTGCAGTGTTGTATTCGCTAATAAAATATCTGCATATAATATCCATCATATGGTTGAAAGTGGTGAATTTTATAGCGCTTGTATGTTCATCCAGAATTTTCATAAAAATTACAGCCAATGAAAATTTATGAGGCATATTGGGCTATGTGGATTTAAAGGAGGCCATATATTGACAATTTGTATTTATATCGAACGAAGTTAGTGCATCTGCAAATTAAATTCTAATGTATCAAGGTTCGACCTTTAAATAGTCCTTTTCAGAGCATGTAAATAATAAGCTTGTGTTTATTTCATAATTAGTTGCTCTTTTGTAGATAATTAATTGTGTACAGCCACAGGGGCATACTGAAATGCAATTTCTGAGTGAGTAATTAAAAGGAACATCATTTAGTACTATGTAAATAAAAAAAAACTGTATAGTCGGACGGGGTCGACTTTATACAACTACCACTGAACTCTAACTATCAGATGATCTATATTCTGATCGTGGGAAATATTTCGTGATGTTTGTACATTTTGACCAAATAGAGGTCAAAATCTCATCTTTCTTAGCCTGGAATTTTTATATAAAGTGGAGTGTATATTAAAAAGGAATAGCATTATCTGTGTTGAAATCAGAGCTCGCAATATTGAATTTGATTGATTTTACTCCTAGGATGTTTGGTATTAAAAATGGGATATTTCGGTCCAATGTTTAGGCTAGGTCCCATATAAGAGTAGCCCCCTATATTTGGTATTTTGTACCTGTTGATCACGTTTTTTAATATAATTAGCTGTTATAATGATTTTTTACTTCTTGGTAATTAATCTTCATACAAAAACTTAGAAATAATGGTCCGTTTTTCGGGTGGCCCCTACATAACAATGATTTTTTTCACGTTATTTAAAGGAATTTACTGTAATTTGGTACTTTAAATTCCCATTGGGTAGCAAATCTCCGTACCAAACATGATGGATATGTGTCAACTTTTCAGGATAGCCCCCATATAACGGTTCCTTCCATTATTTGGTATTTTGGGTAGTTTGGGCACGTTTCCCAACAGAATTGACCATCATAATTTGTATAATGAGTTTTCATTGTATGGCATATGTTCCTACCATAAATTATCAATATTGGTAAACTTCTTACGATAGCCCTCATATAACCCAAATTATTTGGTATTTTTGGGATATATTTCACACGTTTTTCGACCAAATTAGCTGTAATTTAGTAGTTTGAATTCTCAATCGTTCCTAATTTTACATCCAAAAATCCATCCAAAATTATTAACATTGTTCTATTTTTTAGAATAGCCACCCAACAGCATTTCCTCTCAAATTGGCTCTAATATGGTATTTTGAATTCACATTCCATAGCAAATCTTTATGCCAAAAATTATCATACTAGATAACAATAAAGTTTTCGTTCCATTTAATCAAAAAAAAAAAAAAAAAAAACAAGTGAAAAAGCGTTAAGTTCGGCCGGGCCGAACTTTGGATACCCTCCACCATAGATATACTGACAGGTACTAGAAATGAAAATATAGGGGACATACCAAAAAGTGGACCTATACCGACATGTCTAAAAACGGATTATGTAAACCATAATACAAATTTCAGAAATTTTTAATTGATAATTCAAATTCGAAGATTTGGATTATCGGTCTACTCCTTCTGAAACCTCCACACAGGGACTAGGTCTAAATGCGGCTATAGTTCATTATCGAACCTTAAGTTGTAATTTTTTATCTCGCTATCCTCCGCAGGTGAAATGATTACAACAGAGTCTTAGAACCAAATTCAAAACGCGGAACAATTCAAATAACTATTTTAATATAAAAAGGGGGTTATATGGGGACTACCCTAAAACGGGGCGAATATTAATAATTTTTGGTAGGGAGATTTGTTACCATATACGACTACAAAATACCAAATTGCAGCAAATTCGGTTGAAAAACGCGCTCAAGAACCCCAAAATATCGAAAATTGGGGGTACCCTTATATGGGGGCTATCCGAAAAAATTGACCTATATTCATAATTTTTTGTGGAGAGATTTGGTACCTATTAAGAACTCAAAATACTAAATTACAGCCAATTCGGTGGAAAAATACGACCAAAACACCCAAAATACTGAAAATTAGGAGGTACCGTTATATGGGGGGGCACCAGAAAAAGTGAACCTATACTTATAATTTTTTGTGGAGACATTTAGTACCCAATAAGAACCCAATGTACCAAATTTCAGCGTATTCGGCTGAAAAACGCGCTCAAGAACCCCAAAATCCCGAAATTTGGCGGGTACCCTTATATGGGAGGTATGCCTAAACGTGGACCGATATATCCCATCTTCGAACTTGACCTGCCTGCAGACAAAAGACAACCCTATGTAAAATTTCAGCACCCTATCTCAATTCCTTCAGAAGATAGCGTGATTACAACAGACGGACAGACGGACGGACGGACATGGCTAGATCGTCTTAGAATTTTACCATGATTAAGAATATATATACTTTATAGGGCCGGAAATGAATATTTCGATGAGTTACAAACGGAATGACAAAATTAATATACCCTCCATACTATGGTGGAGGGTATAAAAATGTTATTACGTGTATCTAGAACCAATATTTCGCAGAGTTACGAAGTTTTGGGACCACAAACAATCTGTAATACCCTATAAAACATGTTTGTGTAGATTATAAATATCAGGTGGTATACAATTGATATACAGTTGACTGCGCTTTACTGTAAGTCGTTTAATTGAAAAATATCGGATAAGTGAAATAGATTTCCTGCGCCAATATTATTTTAGGTTAATGGCACACAATTTACTCCGCATAACTGAAAATATCGGATAACTGAAATAGCTTTTTTAGTCAAACATTGCAATTTCCTTTGAAATCACTCCGCACTGCTGAAGGTCATGATAATGAAAAATAATGACAGAGTATTTTACATTGAGGAATACATATTGAATTATTGAATATTTCCGACGCATGAAACACCTGCGTCAAATAATATAGGGTAGACTGGGAAAACTTCGGCAACCGCGTTTTCGATATGAAGCTCTCACTGCAAAACACTGGCTTCGATCCATGGATAAGTATTTCGTAAAAAAAACTTTTTTTCAAATTTTAAGGCAGTATTATTAAAAAGTAGTTAAATGCTAAGTATATTCTTATAAAAATAACACTGTGCGACAAATTTGAATTTTTTTGATAATTACCAGGAAATTCCAACAGATTATAAAAGAGGGGCTAAAAAAAGAAGACACGTGTATCGGCGTTTTGAAAGTTTACGTCGGGAGGTAACTTAAAAGGCGGGGCAATATTCCCCCTTTTCAAGAATTTTGATAATTTTTGAATTTTGATTTCTTGAAATCCTTGCATTTTAGGTATATTGTGTCTTCGGCAATATTACGGACAAAATATCGAGGAATATTTTGGTACGCAACTTTAACCCTTAACCGACTCATTAAAGGGGTCTTTTCGGTCCCTTTTTCCAGGAGTGATTGAAAACCCATTCAAAACGGGGTTAAAGCTGCTCAGAATATTCTACAGAAATATTCGCCATAAAGTTTTACTATAAGTCTCAGAATATACTAAAAAAAATCTTTTTTTCCTTTTAGGGTTAAGGTCGTTTTACCCATTTTTCCCACAAGATGCAGTATTATTTTTTAAAAAGTATATACAATATATATGCAATGTATATTCTTACAAAAATAATCTAAAAATAAAATGTTTTTAGAAGATTGATAGAAAAAAGTGAACTTCGGCATTTTTATGTGGGGTACATATGGGAAATTACAAAAATCTTTTAAATTCCTTGAAACTGAGGTTTGCAAGTTTATAACTCGCGAAATATGAAAATATTGCATATAATTTAAATTCATTTCTATAAAATGAAGTGTTTTTGTCAAAATCTTAGAATATTGGTGATAAATAATAAGTTGTGTGGAAGCTGTGATGGTGCTAATGTAAAAACATGTGTGAAAATGTGTTGAAGCCAACAAGTTTGTTTGTATTCTTTCCTGATTTGCGGCTAAACTACACAACGCACGCAAATGTGATCAGTGACTATGTTGCAGAATACCCCATGGACAATATGGTTCCAATGTATGATTTTTCGATATAATCGCTGCACCCACCCAGAACGGATGCAGAAATTTTGAAGCCGGATTTTCGGTGTTTTTTGAATTTTTCTTATAATCAGGACGCGAACCAGATAATGGACTAAATTTATTATAGGTATGTAGAACTCGTGATTTTGCTTCGTTTAGTGTATAGCTTATTTGCAATTTGATTCCAAAGACGAAAATTTGGTGCGTACATTTTTATAACTTTGTAAATTCTAAACGTAAAGTACGGGAATTTCCTAGCAGTATAAATTTCGGCTATAGAGAATCCTCTGATATTAATGAAATATCTGATATGTTTGCAGATTTGTTTTCAAAGTACCTACTCAACATACTCTACAAATGCATCCTACAACTACAATATTAACAAATTAAATAACTTCCTCCCTATTACTCTCACGGAAGATGAAGTCTTAAATGGACTGAAATCGTTAAATAACTCCAAATCACCCGGTCCGGATGGTGTTCCCGAATATATCCTTAAATCCTGTGCTCATGAATTATATATTCCCCTTACTAGTATATTTAATGCGTCGTTGTCTTCTGGTTATTTTCCTTATTTTTGGAGATCCAGTTTTATAATTCCCCTTCACAAATCTGGTAGTAGAAGTAACATTGAAAATTATAGAGGAATTGCTAAATTACGTGCTATCCCCAAGTTATTTGAATTACTTGTAACACGTAGGTTATCCCATATTGTTACCCCTCTAACATCTCCATGCCAACATGGTTTCTTAACTGGGAGGTCAATCATTAACTAATCTATTAGAGCTGACATGTTACGTCCAGGGACTTACGCACAAAAAGGAAATTTTCTCTAAGAATATAACGGTTACTTCTGGTGTTCCACAAGGCAGTCACTTAGGTCCTGTTTTATTTGTTCTGTACTTAAATGACCTGCCATCAGCTATTAAATGCATTTTTTTCACAGTAAATTTATGTTTGCAACAGCGAATTTTTTCATTTTGTACTTCAACGAGTAAACATGACACTTCAACGAGTAAACATGTATATGGTGGTGTGCATTATTTTGCGGCTACGCTTAAGCGGCCCACACACGTCAAATATGTACGTTTGACGGTGTAAAGCTCCTAGGCCACAAACAAATCAACAAAACTTCATTTCGAATTTGGTTTTTGAAGATGGGCAGCGATAGGGACGACGTAAAAAAGACCGACCTTTTTATTTAATTAAATTCTTTTAATTTCATTCACACCGATGGAACGCACATGTTTAACGTGTGTGGGCCGCTTTAGCTTTGTGTACTAGTCTCACACATACAAATTGCCATCCTCTCACCGTGTGCATCACTGCTTTAGAACACGACATGTGTCTTGTAATTACTCAATAGGATCGTACACATTAGAAAATGTAGACTCCTTTGTCGATCTTGGTGTTATTCTAGATAATAGACTTCGTTTCCACTTACATATTGAGGCTTGTGTTAATAAAGCGAAGTCGTTGTTAGGCTTTATAAAACGTTGGTCTAAAGAGTTCCATGATCCCTACGTGACCAAACGTCTCTTTGTAACTCTTGTTCGACCTACCTTGGAATACTGTTGCGTACTTTGGAGTCCTCTCTACAAATGTTATTCTGACAAAATAGAATCCGTTCAGAAACAATTTCTTCTTTTTGCTCTTAGAGGTTTACCATGGAATACAGATTTAGCTCTCCCGCGTTATGAAAATAGATTGAAACTTATAGATCTCCCAACTCTTGAGAGAAGACGTTTAATGCTCCGCGCAATTTTTATTACTAAACTTTTAAGAGGCAATATCGCTTCGAGTTTTTTAGTTGGAGAAATAAAATTAAATGTACCTCCAAGTAACACGCGTAACTACATTCTACTTAAACTTTCTTTAGCTAAATCTAATTATGAATTAAATGATCCCTTTCGTGCTATATGTGAGGTTTATAATAAGCTTTATAATTGCATACCATTTTACGACTCTGTAGATGCCATAAAAAATGCAATCCTTCGTATGTAGTTGTTTTGTCCTTGTTCGTAGTAAATACATATATGACCGGCTGAAATTGTTTGTAGCCGTGCTGCTCTCATTATGAGGTGGTGGCCCCCCTCGTTCGGCAGGGGCGGGAATGAGTGGCGTGGGAACGATCGAACCTATTTTCGAGTCTAAATGTAAGAATGTCCTCTCAAATGCCGTTGAACCCCACGTAATTTTAGTTTTTTACGTGATGAATCTAATGAGCCCAGCCATGTTCAAATCCGCCCAATAAACGGGAGATAATTTAGGAAAAACTGCAACAACATACTTTGACTAATTCGCGTATATAATCTCGTTTTTCTTCGAAAACATGAATGTGCTCTCAAAAAAAAAAAAAAAAATGTTCAATAAAATGTTTTATGGAAAATAATTTTGTAATTTCCCATATACATATATGGTATGTTCCCGTACTGCAAGAATCTACTAGATTTTACTATTTTCTTCGATATCATAAAGGAAAATTCGTTATCGTTGTAAAAAGTAGTAGATTCTTGCAGTACGGGAACAGACCAATAGTGTTATATTATTTTTCCTTAAAATGTTTTTGAGTTTGTCTTTAAAAATAGTCCTTTAATATGGTTCGATATTACAATACAGTAGCAGTTATCATATTGAACATACAATTAAGGTGTTCTTGATTTATAAACAGACGAATTTTATTTTTTTTTTTCAGTTATTTATTAGTTGCTTTGTTGTCTTTAAATTAAATTATAAACCAAAGATCATTTACCAAAACTAATGTAAATAAACAACAAAAAGTTAAATATCAACGAAAAATGTCAGTGCAAAAAATTAGGTATATTAGGTAAATCCGGGTAATATTTTTTCTGCGTCAAATGTTTTACATTATTTCATATCTATGGCTAGTATTTAGTAGAATATCCTTTGTTTTTTATTACATCATTGCACCGTCGTGCCATAGAGTTTACTAATTTTTGGCATCTCTCCAAAGGAATATTTTTCCATGCCGATTCCACCACGTTCCACAATTCTTGTTCATTTGTTTGTTCTAGCATTGTATACGGCTTCCTTAACATCCGTCCATAAATTTTCAATGGGATTGAGGTCAGGAGATTGGGCAGGCCACTTCATAACATCTATACCATTATTAAAAAACCAGGCTTTGGTAGCTCTGCTGGTATGCTTCGGGTCATTATCGTTTTGGAAAACCCATTTTAAAGGTATGTTACACTCAGCATATATTTCATAACGTTCTCAAGGATGTCGACATACATTTGGGCATCCATGTTTCCCTTTATCCAAAGTAAAGGGCCGGTGCCATAGTATGAAAAGCACCCCCAAACATTTATTTTCGCACCTCCATGTTTTACTGTGGTTAAAACATTTCGTGGATTATAATCCATATTAGGTTTTCGTCTAACATATTGACGACGACTTTTATAACCATAACCAGTAAGGAAAGTAGTAAAGTCGGACTGGGCCGACTATATGATACCCTTCACCACTTTGGGGATATTCTACATATGAATCCTAACAGACGTTTTCTAAAGCGATTACTTTGTGTACAGTCAACACGAATAGGTTGAAATTATATCTACGGCTCCGAACCATAGTATGCTAAGTCTGAAAAGTGAGTTTTTCAGTAGAAACTCTCAAAGTATGGAAGTTTCATATATCTTACGGGCCATGCTAAGTACATTTTTGCTTTTAACTTTGGTTTGGATTGGCCGATGGTTACCAAAATTTCAGAGAATATAAATTATGGACCGTAGTATCTAAAAACGTAAAGAACTTTAAAACATGCTAAGTCGACTTAGCATACTATGGTTCGGAGGCGTCGATATATGGACGCTAATCTGAACCGATTACAAAGAAACTTGCTAGATATTAATTTTTATTAATTTTTTTAGTGTACCATTTAGTTAAAATCGGACGAAAATATATATAGATATATATAGATGTAAATCTGAACCAACTTCAAGAAAACTTGACCCACGAAAGGTTATAGTAACAGTACAGTGTACTGAATTCTGTGCCGATCGGCCAATCTTTGGGCCTTTAGTGCAAAATTTAAATTAAATCAGTCGAAAATATATATTGAAGCTACATCTAAATCTAAACCGATTTTCACGAAACTTATCACGCATCATTCTGGAACTAATTTAATACCCTATGCCAAATTTCGTGCAAATCGAAAGATATATAGGCTCTTTGGAGCCCCATTTACAATAGATCGGACGAAAATATATATGGGAGCTATATATAAATCTGACCCGATTTTCTCGAAACTTAGCACACATCATTGTGGACCTAATTCAGTACTCTGTGCCAAATTTCGTGCAAATCGAAAGATATATAGAGACTTTGGTCCACCATTTACCTTAAATCGGACGAAACTATATATGGGAGCTATATCTAAATCTGAACCGATTTTCTCGAAACTTGGCACACATCATTCTGCACCTAACTCAGTACTCTGTGCCAAGTTTCGTGCAAATCGAAAGATATTGAGGGACTTTGGTGCCCCATTTACCTTAAATCGGACGAAATATATATGGGAGCTATATCCAAATATGAACCGATTTTTCCCAATTTCAATAGTTCGTCCTTGGGCCAAATAAGTGACTTGTACCAAATTTCATCTAAATCGGATCATAAATGCGACTTATACTTTACTTTGTTAACAAAAATACATGGACGGACGGACAGACGGACGGACATGCATAAATCGACTCAGAAAGTGATTCTATGCATATTCTCAAAAGGAACCATGTGTCTATCTCGTTTCCTTTTGCCTGTTACAAACATATGCATAAAGACATAATACCCTGTACCACAGTGTGGTGAAGGGTATAAAAAACACACTTGTCAGACGAGACGCCCCTTAAACAGAGGCCAATCAAGTTTTTTTTGCAAATTTTAATCTTTTTTTCTATTTTTTTAAGTAGAGGTACTTTTCTGGGAGATCTAGCATACAAATTGTGATGCAGCAAGAGTCTTCTGATTGTTCATCTCTGACTGTTCTTTTTTCATCAAATTGAGAGATTTTTCTTTTTCGCCCACGCGTTTCTGTTTTGGGAGACCATTTTATGGCGTTAGAGATCATTTTCGCAGAACAGCCAACCACATCTCGTATAAATTTGTAAGTTTTTCCATCAGAAATCAATTTTTCTATGAGTTCTCGTTTTTCTTTTGTACAATGTGTTCCGCGACCCATTTTTCAAAAACCTTTTAACCAAAAGTGCACGTATTTGGATTTTTTATAAATTATTTTAAACCAAAAATATACTGATCACAAAACCAAATTAAAAATCTGAATATCAATGCACTTTTACACGTTTTCTTACTCAACTGCTATTAGTTTGCAAGGAAACATAAGAGAAAAGCAAACAAAAAATAACGGTAAAATTATTCAGATTATTTTCATCCTTTAAATAGCAATGGCATTGAGTATGCAACAAAATAGCAATTAAAAAAATGTAGAAAGAAATCAACTGTTAACATTATTTTAAACCAGTGAACGGAGCAGTATAGTCGGACGGGGCCGACCATACGATACCCTACACAACTATCACGGAAATCAAACTTTCTGCGGATTTTTATTCCGAGCCTGACAAAATTTCGTGATAGTTGCACCCTCTTACCCGATTAGAGGTAAATACCACCTCTTCCTTACACGGACATATTTTCCGAATATTACTAATATTCAGCACAGTCCTTCCAATTACTTGTCCAGATTCCCTTGACCGTGGGTTGTTTGTGATGTTCGGTTTATAATTGTGGCCTATAGATGGACTCGAAAAAAATAAGTCTTCGGTCCACTTCTTCCCAAAATTATTATCTGTACATCAACGAAAATTATAGTCGTTGTCCTTGACCACTACTGGAACCTCATGGAACATTTCATAGCGATCAGCTCTATATTTCCGCCCTCCAGTGTGGTAATATCAGTACCTAAGCAGCTGTAAATATTTAAGTGTAACTCCCACATATGAGTACATACGACCATATAATTGGTATCAATTTAAAGGTCAACCACTCGTCTTGGATGTGCTATCAACTTCTAGGGTCTTTGTTCTTCATGGGTAAATATATACGCTATAGAATACAAATTTTGTCATTTTTCACATAAAAGTCAGGGTCCATTTGACCCGCTAAATATTGACCGATCTTTATCAAAACAGGCATGCTTATTCTTTGTCCCGATCCCCTTCTCCATGCACGCGGTGTTTGGGCCATAATTGCGGTCTCTGGAGCGACCAGAAAAACCGACAAAAATAAAGTTTTTGGCCCATTTCATCCCCTAAATATTAACCGATCTTTTCCAAAAACAATAGGCTATAATACCCTGACAACATAGTTATGTAGGGTATAAAAATATATCGCATATATTATGAAGCAGTGTTCAACTGCTAATAATTTGCACGCTACCAAACGTGTTAACGAAAATGCGATAGAAAAAAGCAATTTCTGATAGTGCGCGTGACCTTGAGAAGTCAACGTCCGCGCTAGAAAATATAGCCTTAAGAGTAAAACTTCAAATCGCATATTAAAATAAAATAGAAAATGTAATAGAACCTTTAGAGGTTCTGAATTACAACCTGACTGATAGGGGTGATAATTACCAGGCTATGACTATGGTGCCGAATATGCCCCATCAAATGCCGAGCTACTCCGGGGTAGGGGCGTTTGAATCAGACCAAATGCCTGAATCCAGAGTGATCACATTATGCGTAATTCTGATGTCGGACAGATGGTCATTGGCCAACAGAAATGTACTGTGAAAACGTTTGGCTCCCGGCTAGCAGAAAATGAGGGACAGGGACTTTTTATTGAAGAAATTTTACTTCGCTTTCACTTCCAGAACACGATCCTTCAGGTAGAGGTTCGAGATATGGGTGCTGTGTCACACAGGAATCGAAGTTAACAGAAAAGCCAACCTACTCTCTAGAAGTCCTACTGACCAACGTGCTATAAATGTTAACAACGACAAACCTCGCAGTGTAACACGTCTAGAAGTAAAGTTATGGGGAGACCTAAATGAAGATAAGGCTAGGCAAATCTTAGTCAGCAGGCTGAGAGGTATTCTCACAGGCCATCTCATCAAGATTGGGCATGTAGGTATGACAGCAAAACGTTGGATCATTACCTATGCCTTCGAATCCAAGTCATGGTAAATAATACCATTTACGACCTAAATGACATGAGAGGATGTTAAGTGAAATGACTGCACTATTTTACTAAAAACACAGAATTACCACAAGTTTCGATACCAATCTCAAGCTGATTCATATAACATTTTACATTCTTTTCAATCGAATCTAACCCAACCTGTAGTTGACATATATTTTCGAATGATTTAGTTGACAAAACGGTGCTACGACATGCTCTTCTATGACAAATAACTACAGGCTACTATCGTTCCGGTTTTTTATTAATTTTTTTTTATAAGTTTGGTTGATAAAATTATTTTTAACGACTAATTTTTCCATATGGTTGTTTAGGTTTCTGTTGCAGTACACAACCGGTGTTCAGGTACCTTTGATCATCTTCCATTTCGACTTTCTTCTTTTGGTCTTTCTCTTTGGCACAATGTTCCAGATATAATTTGTACCATTCCTTATTGCGAACCTTTTAACGAAATTGTGAATTATTTTTTTTTTAAATTATTTAAATCAATAAAATTTCTCCACACCTTCTGCCTTTGAGATTCGTCCAGTTCTTGGCATATTTGTTCATCCTCTCGACTTCGAAATATGAAATCCTCTTGGAATGTTTGTTCGGCTTGTAAAGCGTTGCGTTGCTGATTAATTGCAATTTGAGACTTCAAAAATAGTGGGGGAGATGGAAACATACATTACTAATCTCCCGTAGCTTTTAACGGCATATTTCAATTAATATATCGGTGATATCACACAGTGCAGTTCCCTAATACCAAGAATGTTTATCCTAACTCACCTTCAACCACTGCTGTTGTTGCATTTTCTTATATATCTCTTCCAATTTTTGCTGGGTTTTGCCTTCCTTATCCAAGGCCAGGGCACGCATGTTGCTAAAAGAACACAGACATATTAATGATTTTCCCAAAGCTAGTGCATTCCCAAACTTACTCTTCAGTATAGTAGTTTTTCAAAGCTTCATTTTCATCGCGCTCCAGTTTTTTCTTGGCTTCCAGTAGTGCTAAATTCTTTTGTTGGCTTAATCCTTCAATTACTTTGCGTAATTTCTCTTCATAGACTTCTTGGTATTCTTTCTCTTGGCGTAGCTTTTCCATCACTTTGAGCCAACTCCTTTCGATTTCTTGTTCTCTGGCCAGGAGGGCTCTCTTTTCTGCGATTTGTTGCAATTGTGCCTCTTTGGTTTCCACAAGAAGTTGTTGACTTTGACGGTGAAGCCATTCTTCACAATTCTCTCTGAAAAAAGTGTAAGAAAATCGATTCAAGTTTCCTGAACCTCTACACAACTTACAATTCTCTTTGCAGTTTCTTGACCTTTAAAAGTTCCTCTTCGGCCTGTTGTCGCTCTATGCGCTTTGTGTTTATCCAATCCAGTCGTTGTTGCTTTGCCAACTCCACTCGTTGTTTAGTCAGTAGCAAAAGCTCTTCGTTTTGTTGCATTGTTTCCAAATTCAAAATGTTTCGAAGTCTGGAATAAAAAGGAAATAAGTTATAGAAGATCTTAAGGCTTTCTTGGTCATAGAAGAGCTTTAGGTCTTCTTTGTCATAGAAGAGCTTTAGATCTTCTTTGTCATAGAAGAGCTTAAGGTCTTCTTTGTCATAGAAGAGCTTTAGGTCTTCTTTGTTATAGAAGAGCTTTAGGTCTTCTTTGTCATAGAAGAGCTTTAGGTCTTCTTTGTCATAGAAGAGCTTTAGGTCTTCTTTGTCATAGAAGAGCTTTAGGTCTTCTTTGTCATAGAAGAGCTTTAGGTCTTCTTTGTCATAGAAGAGCTTTAGGTCTTCTTTGTCATAGAAGAGCTTTAGGTCTTCTTTGTCATAGAGCTTTAGGTCTTCTTTGTCATAGAAGAGCTTTAGGTCTTTTTGTCATAGAAGAGCTTTAGGTCTTCTTTGTCATAGAAGAGCTTTAGCTTCTTTGTCAGATAGAAAGCTTTAGCTTTAGGTCTTCTTTGTCATAGAAGACCTTTATGTCTTCTTTGTCATAGAAGAGCTTTAGGTCTTCTTTGTCATAGAATAGCTTTAGGTCTTCTTTGTCATAGAAAAGCTTTAGGTCTTCTTTGTTATAGAAGAGCTTTTGGTCTTCTTTGTTATAGAAGAGCATTAGGTCTTTTTTGTTATAGAAGAGCTTTAGCCCCGATTGTAATTAGTCCTTTTAAAATATTCTTTTAAAAAATCCACGCCTTTAGTCCTTGGAAAATATTCTTTTAAAAAATCCACGCCTATAGTCCTTGGAAAATATTCTTTTAAAAAATCCACGCCTATAGTCCTTGGAAAATATTCTTTTAAAAAATCCACGCCTATAGTCCTTGGAAAATATTCTTTTAAAAAATCCACGCCTGTAGTGGATAGTCCCTGAAAAATATTCTTTTAAAAAATCCACGCCTATAATAGCCCCTGAAAAATATTTCCTTAAAAATCCACGCCTATAAAAGCCCCTGAAAACATTCTTTTTAAAAATCCACACCTGTAGTGGATAGTCCCTGATAAATATTCTTTTAAAAAATCCACGCCTATAGTCCTTGGAAAATATTCTTTTAAAAAATCCACGCCTATAGTCCTTGGAAAATATTCTTTTAAAAAATCCACGCCTATAGTCCTTGGAAAATATTCTTTTAAAAAATCCACGCCTATAGTCCTTGGAAAATATTCTTTTAAAAAATCCACGCCTATAGTCCAAGCCTATAGTCCTTGGAAAATATTCTTTTAAAAAATCCACGTCTATAGTCCTTGGAAAATATTCTTTTAAAAAATCCACGCCTATAGTCCAAGCCTATAGTCCTTGGAAAATATTCTTTTAAAAAATCCACGTCTATAGTCCTTGGAAAATATTCTTTTAAAAAATCCACGCCTATAGTCCTTGGAAAATATACTTTTAAAAAATCCACGCCTATAGTCCTTGGAAAATATTCTTTTAAAAAATCCACGCCTATAGTCCTTGGAAAATATTCTTTTAAAAAATCCACGTCTATAGTCCTTGGAAAATATTCTTTTAAAAAATCCACGCCTATAGTTCTTGGAAAATATTCTTTTAAAAAATCCACGTCTATAGTCCTTGGAAATTATTCTTTTAAAAAATCCACGCCTATAGTCCAAGCCTATAGTCCTTGGAAAATATTCTTTTAAAAAATCCACGTCTATAGTCCTTGGAAAATATACTTTTAAAAAATCCACGTCTATAGTCCTTGGAAAATATTCTTTTAAAAAATCCTCGCCTATATTCCTAGGGAAATATTCTTTTAAAAAAATCCACGCCTATAGTCCTTGGAAAATATTCTTTTAAAAAATCCACGCCTAAAGTCCTTGGAAAATATTCTTTTAAAAAATCCACGCCTATTGTCCTTGGAAAATATTTTTAAAGCGTCTCTTACCTATTTTGTCTTCCCTGCAGATCCAATTCATATTCCTGTAGTTTTTGCTTGACCTTTAAAAGAAAAAATTAAATTTCGGTTGTCCACCAATACCACGACAGTACCTTAAATCCAATGAAGTTTTTGAGGTTTTTATGGTCCGTTTTTTGTAAAAATTCAATAACTTCCATGGCTAACAACTTTATTCTTGACGTTCATCTGGAAAAAAAAATATTGCAAATCAAGCCATCCATACATAGTTTGTGCCTTCCATGGTTTCACGTGTTGTATGGTTGTGTTTGGCAACTGGTGGCCATGGCAACAAGGAATTTGAATGGTTTGTAAAGTTAAATGTGGAGAAGGAAACTCTATTGAAAAACAAAATAGTTTACTCCTTGGTAAATTAATTTATGATATATTCTGAGTTCTTTTTATTAAATAGAAATAGTTATTTAATAGAAAACAAAAGACTTAAGACACAAACTTGTTGCTAGCAAATAAATTTCCCATAATTAGTTTTTTTTTCTTAACTCCATTTTCCATGTTGATATCTTTGCAAATGTTATCCTCAGGTTATTCAAATTAATATTAATTTAGTTCATGTTCGCTTGCCACCACCAGATGGTGTGTAACTACCAACCATCGAACTGAACCTACCACCTTGGATCATTCATTCATTCATTGATTTGTGTTTCTGTCCCGCTCTTCCTCTTCCCAGCTTGTTACGGCGCATGCGTAATTTACATAAAACATGAGTCGTGTTCGGCTGGACATGCAACAAATTTGCATTTCGCCTGGGGCGATTAAAATATGAATATCGCGAATTGGTGTGTAGCGATTTGTGTTTGGCATATGTTTTGTCACCTTGCAAGGAGAGCCTATGAGAAACTTCTTGCCCAGAATGTGCTGGGTGCCGGGGAAAATGCCAGACACATGCAGATCGTTAAAAAGTTGTAATTCACTGACTAAGTTTGGCAGCGGAATCGATGTGGACATATAGAAAATTATAAATTTGTGATGACAGTGGGGTGTGGCAATGCTATTGCAGTAAGGCTAAGAGAATTAAAAAAAAAAATAATAAATAAAAAACGAAGAAAAAAATGAGATTTTTCCAAAGGATGAAGTCGTTTAAGAGGAGACACGCAAAAATGCCTAACTACAGACACTCAGGTCTGTAGGAGGATCAATTTTTGGTACTGGTAAATATTAAATAAATATTGCTCTCTCCATCATGGTTTCAACAGAGGGGTAAACAGACAGGTCAAATCGACAAAAAATTCTTTAAAAATTGATGTCTGCAGGCATTTTTTATATTCACCAAAATACCTAAAATCGGTCTCAACATTTATTTAGGGCCCATAATCGAGTACATTATATGCCCGGAAGTTTGGGTTCCTCTGAAAAAACGAAATACCAAATTTCAGACCTCCAGCATAACGTAACTAGGACGAAATATGTCAAAACATAAATCTTTGTTATTATTATACCCTTCACTACACGGTGGTACAGGGTATTATGTCTTTGTGCATATGCTTCTAACAGGCAAATGGAATCGAGATAGACCCATGGTTCCTTTTGAGAATATGAATAGAATCAATTTCTGACTCGATTTACGAATGTCCGTCTATCCGTCCGTCCCTGTATTTTTGGTAACAAAGTACAGGTCGCATTTATGATCCGATTTGGATGAAATTTGGCACAGTTCACTTCTTTGGCCCAAGGTCGAACCCTATTGAAATTGGAGACAATCGGTGCAGATTTAGATACAGCTCCCACACCGAACACCCAATATTTGTCCGATTGGGACAGAATTTTGCACAGCGCACTGAATCAGGTCAATGCTTATGAGTGCGGAGTTTTATTGGAAGCGGTTCAGATTTAGATATAGCTCCCATATATATAGTCGTCCGATTTTATGTGAATGATGCACCAAACTCCCAATATTTGTACGATTGTCACAAAATTTTGCACAGAGTGTTGTTAAAATCGGTTCCGATTTAGATATATCTCCCATATGTAGTTCCGTCCGATTTGTTGTGAATGATGCACCAAACTCTCAATATTTGTCTAATTGAGACTAAATTTTGCACAGAGTACTGAATCATATTCGGATTGATGTCTGCGAAGTTTTTTTTAATCGGTTCCGATTTAGATATAGCTCCCATATATAGTTACGTCCGATTTTATGTGAATGATGCACCAAACTCCCAATATTTGTCCGATTGGGACAAAATTCGGCACAGAGTACTGAATTAGGTGCAGACTGATGTCTGCGAAGTTTTATTAAAATCGGTTCGGATTTAGACATAGCTCCCATATATAGTTTCGTCCGATTTTTTGTGAATGATACACCAAACTCCCTATATTTGTCCGATCGGGACCAAATTTTGCACCGAGTATTGCATTAGATCCAGACTGAAGTCTGCGATTTTTTTTAAATCGGTTTAGATTTAGATATAGCTTTTATATATAGTTTCATTTGATTTTTTTGAATGATACACCAAACTACTAATATGTTTGAAAATTTAAAGACTTTATATAAATAAAGTCTTTAAAACGAATGTCATCAGTTTTGAAATTCGGAGAAGGATTGTGATGGCCAACAGATGCTACTGTGGTCTAAGCAAGCAGTTTAGAAACAAGGCCACCTCCCGCCAGACCAAACTCACACTTTACAAGACGCTGATACTACCCGTGCTATTATATGGATCAGAAGCATGGGTACTTGCGCAAGCAGATGAGGCAGCTCTTGGGGTGTTTGAGAGAAAAATTCTCTGAAAGATCTATGGGCCGATCTGCGTCGACGGTGAATATCGGCGTCGAATGAACCACGAACTTTACAATTTATACGCGGACATCGACATAGTCAGTCGTATTGAGCTGCAGCGATAATGGTGGCTAGGCCATGTTGTGCGGATGAATGAAAATGCCCCAGCTCAAAAGGCATATAAAAATGAGCCTACTGATGGTTCCAGTAGAAGTGGAAGGCCACGAATTAGATGGGAAGATCAAGTAGAAAACAACATCTTGGAACGTGGTCTTCCCAATTGGCAGAGCTGCGCACAAGACCGACGCGCTTGGAAATCTTTTTTAAGTTCGGCTTATGGAACAACCGTTCTGTAACAAGCCAGCTAAGTAAGTAAAGAACACAGATTTTGAAAAATCAAATAAAATGAATCAAATATAAGAAAGAACTAAATATTTAATTTCTTGGCAGTATTTAAAATAAGAATAGCATGAAATCGTATTTTCCTGTGGTATGGCTTTAAACCTATGGCATACCTTAATTAATTTTGAATTATAATCAATTTGGTTGAAAGGCGGGTTCAAAATCTACAGGCTCGTTTAAGAGGCCAACTTTTTTATATAGCCCCCATATAAAAGTGCCCTCTAATATTAGGAATTTGACTGATTTTTGGCACGTTTTTCAATCGAATTGGCTTTTTGGTTTCTCATTATCGGCACGTTTCTCCCCGAATTAATTGTAATTTGATATTTTTGATTGTCACTGGGATCACATCTACCTACCGAAAATTATCGATTTTAGGCCACTTTTTACGATTACAGTTTCACCCAGATTTTGGTATTTTGGAAAGTATGAGCAAATTTACAACAGAATTGACTGTCACTTGGTATTTTGAATCTACCTACTAAAACTCATGAATAATGGAATATTTTTTTACAATAGGAACAGCCCTTGGAAATATTATTCCTCCAAAAAATCCACTTTAATAGCTCCGATGTTCCTTAAAAAATATTATTTACAAAATACATTAGTGAAGCTCTGATAGTTCATAGAATAGTCCTTGAAAATTTTCCTGTAAAAATCGATATAGTCCTAGAATTGGAGATAGTCTTTAGAAAATCATTAAATATTCTTAGAAAAAGTCCACACTTGGATTGGTCCTTAAACAAACTTCAATACAAAATGCCAGCCTGTTATAGTCCCTGAAAAAAATTTATTTAACCAGTGAGCGGAGCAGTATAGTCGGACGGAGCAATACAGTGCCGACCATACCCTACACAACTACCACGGAACTCTAACTTTCTGCGGATTTTTATTCCGAGCCTGGGCATTATTTCGTGATAGTTGCACCCTCTTTGGGGATTAGAGGTCAACAGCGCCTCTTCCTTACACTGACATATTTACCGAATATCACTAATATTCAGTACAGCCCTTCTAATTACTTGTCCAGATTCTCTTCACCATGGGTTGTGTTTTTATATTCAGCTTTCAATTATGGCCTATAGATCGACGAAAAAATAAGTTTTCGGTCCACTTCATCGCAAAATTATTATCTGATTATCACCGAAAATTATAGGCGTTGTCTTTGACCATACCTGAATTTAAAGATCAACCACTCCTCTTTGATATACTATCATAGACTCGGGTCTATGTCTTTCAGGGTTAAATATATACGCTATCGAATACAAATTTTGTCATTTTTCACACAAAAGTCAGGGTCCATTAAACCCGCTAAATATTGACCGATCTTTATCAAAACAGGTACGTTTATTCTTTGGCCCGATTTCCTTCTCCATTCGCGATGTTTGGGCCTCTGGAGCGACCAGAAAATCAGACAAAAATAACCGATCTTTACCAAAAATAAAATAGGGGTCTTCATTGACCAGAACCATCCTACATGCAAAAATTCGTGAAGATTGGTCCATAACTGTGGCCGGACGGACGGACGGACGGTTACACATGTCTAGATCAAATTAGCTAGTCGAGATATGACGATCGGTATACTTAAAAGTGAGTCTAGGACCAATATTTCGCGGCGTTACAAACTCTTGGGGCTGCACAAAGATATAATACGCTGACAACATAGTTGTGTAGGGTATAAAAACTATTTTATTTTTTATTTAATAACTGTATATCTAACAGATGCATCTCAACAGACGCCGCATTTTTGAAGGACCGCTGTGAACCGACTTATATCAATCAATAAACATGTAATTTTTTACAATTTCAATAGGATTCGTCCTTGGGCTAAATAAATAAGCTGTGCTAAATTTCATCCAATTCGAATAAAAATACGACCTGTTTACAATTTAACATGGACGGACATTCATAAATCGACCCAGAAAGTTATTCTATGCATATTCTCAAGAGGAACCATGTGTCTATCTCGTTTCCTTTTGCCTGTACCCTGTACCACAGTGGGGTGAAGGGATGAATAAGAATCGATACTTGTGAACAAATATTTGTTAAAAAATCACACTTTTACCTCTGGTTGACCTCGAAAAAATATTCGTTAAACCCCATGCTTGTAACTCAGAAAAGGCTATGATAGTTCTTGATAATGATAACCCCCTAAAAATCCGAGCCACTACCTCTCATTTTCCATGAAAAAATATTCTTTACAAAATCCACTCGTGTAGTTAGTTAGTTCTTCAGCAATAAATGTTTTTTAAACATTTACGATTGGGTATAGTTTTAAAAAATATTAGTTAAATAGTCCTTGAAAAAAATATTTCTGTAGATATCTAGCTAGTCCTTAAATTGAAGTCTCCTTTAAGAGTCCGTTAAGAGATATTCTAACAAAAATATTCTTATACAAAAAGATAGCCCGTATAAAAATATTAATTAAAAATAAAATATATTAAAAATATTATTAAAATCATTATTTAAAAAATCCTACCTGTGGTAGTTTTTGAAAAATATTCTGAAAAAATGCACCAATATTTCTCTGAAGAAAAAAATTCTTATAGCTGAGGAAGTCCTTTGAAAAAAACTAAAATCTCAGTTAATAGCTGTGAAAAATATATTTTTAACATTTTTTGATATATTTTTATTTTTTTTCAAACTTCCAATAATACATTTTTTGACTGCTAAAAGCAATAACAAATATCATTATTGACCAATTCACGTTTTCGCAGCTTCATTAAATGAATGACTTAATAATGAAAGCGAATCGGGCAAGCGTTGAACGAACGATCCGTTTGTTGCAAAAACAGTAGTCAATGTTGTTTTCAACAACTGACAATCAAAGAAAACATGACCGTAGCAGCGACAAAAAAAACATGACTGCAAGAAAAACAAAATAATAAAACAAAAGACTTAAGACACAAACACGCTGTTGAACATTCAAACTAAATCAATTCCCAGCATCTTCAGTGGATACGCGGGTTTTTAGCTGACTGACCACTTTAAACATAAATTCCACTAAAGATTATCACTTTTCGATAAATTTAAAGAAATATTTATGTTCAATTCATATTAATTACGGACAGCTAGGATATAATGTTGGACGTAGAAAAAAGCAAAAACTAAAAACAAACGAACTTCGCACAACTGACTAGCGGACTAGATAAGGCTGCCGTTCCATGTCAACTTGTCGGAGTTTCAGCACCACAAGTGAGTTTCTTACGATTTGCAATGCGTAGCCACAAAATCCTAAAATCATACCAATAAGCCAAGCCTGGTTTTGCTACTACTAATCGCTTTTAGACCTGCCTGCCCGGGCAAGCGTTTGTCTGAGTTATGACTTGTTTTGGGGCTGGGAATCGGTTCGTTTAGCGGCATGCAGTTAATTAACGTTGCTTTAGTTTATGACTGAGCATTACATTTATTTCCTGGTAATTCAAAAAAAAAAAAAAAATCTATGAATTATTCCAGTTTCCAGTTGATTCTGTTATTATTGTTAGAATGCTGTAATATCAAAAATAAAAAAAATTTAATTGAAATATGGAAAAATAATAAAAACATATTATTTTTATATATATTTCTAAAAGGATATCAGCTAAATACGTATATTCATAAAGAAGATGCATTGAATTGTCAACATAAGTGTCAACTTTTTATTCTTTCAGGGTCTATTAAAAACGAGGATTTTTATACCCTACACAAGTATGTTGTCAGGGTATTATAGCTTTGTGCAGCCCCAAGAGTTTGTAACGCCGCGAAATATTGGTCCTAGACCCACCTTTAAGTATACCGATCGTCATATCTCGACTAGTCGATCTAGACATGTTTGTCCGTCCGTCTGTCCATTATATTTTGTAAAAACGATACAGGCCACAGTTATGGACCAATCTTCACGAAATTTTGCATGTGGATGGGTTCGGCCTAATGAAGACCCCTATTGTTTTTGGTAAAGATCGGATAATATTTAAAGGATGAAATGGACCAAATACTTAATTTTTGTCGGTTTTTCTGGTCGCTCCAGAGGCCGCAATTATGGCCCAAACATCTCGAATTTTTACATGGAGAAGGGGATTGGGCCAAGGAATAAGCATACCTGTTTTTTAAAAGATCGGTCAATATTTAGCGAATCAAATAGACCCTGAATTTTGTGTGAAAAATGACAAAATTTGTATTCTATGGCGTATATAGAGCCAGACATAGAGCCGAGAAGTTGATAGTATATCCAAGAGGAGTGGTTGGCCTTTAAATTGATACCAATTATATTGTGGTATGTACTCGGATGTGGGAGTTACACATAAATATATACAGGTGCTTATGTATTCAGATATTAGTAACCCATTACCACACTAGAGGGCAGAGATATTTGAAATTTTTTTCGGTGATGATCAGATAACAATTCGAGATGAAGTGGACCGAAAATTTTTTTGTTTTTTTTTTTTTTTTTTTTTGAGACGATCTATAGGCCACAATTATAAACCGAACATCACAACACCACCCACGGTGAAGGGAATTTGGAGAAGTAATTAGAGGGGCGGCTGTACTGAATATTAGTAATATTCGGAAAATATGCCATTGTAAGCAAGAGGTGCTGTTGAACTCTAATCGGACAAGAGGGTGCAAATATCAAGAAATATTGCCCAGGCTCGGAATAAAAACCCGCAGAAAGTTGTAGTTACGTGGTAGTTGTGTAGGGTATTGTATGGTCGGCCCAGTCCGACTATACTGCACCGCTCATTGGTTTAAGAATATTTTTCGTAAAAAAAATTATACAATTACAATTGTAAAGAAAAGTTTTTCAATAATTAAAGCATATAATTTCAAAAACTATATCTAAGAATGGATTTTTTAAGATATGTTTCAAGGACTATTTAGGCGTAGATTTTTTTTAAGGCTAACAACAACTCTGATTTGTATATACACGAAACAAATTGGATCAAATCCGTTTCACACGATTTGGAGTCGATTTACAAAAGTTCGTCTGTCTGTGTGTCTATCTGGCTGGTGCGTAAGATGACTCTCGAAGGGAGTAACCGATTTCATCTCAACTTTGCACATTGCTAGATTTCTTCAGAACTTATATTAAATTCAATGATAGGGAATATCAACGATCAGAGTGCCCAATTTGATTTCAACTTTACACATGGCAATATTTTTACCAAATCGAAATCAAATCCAAAAATGGGAGCCGTTAGTCCTCTTATTCAATACATCCACCACAAAGGTTTACAATTTTAAAAACATTGATCCATTGATTGTACATAATGATATTTGTAATAAACCTACATAAAATCCGATAACTTTTCCTAGTATCTCCCCACAGATGGTATACACTTTGATAAAAAACCAGTAGGGAAAGTAGTAAAGTCGGCCGACTATATGATACGCTTTACCACTTTGGGTATATTCAAAAGATGAATTCTAACAGACATCGCATTTTTAAAGGGCCAATAAAATAAAACATGTCATTCTGTAACCTATACTAAATTTTTCATTTGGTCAGATATAGAAGCTATATCTAAATCGGAACCGATTTCAGGAAACTTAACACACGTCATTCTAGACTTCATTTATTACGCTGTGCCAAATTTCGTGCAAACCGAAAGATATAACGGACTTTGGTGCACCATTTATATTAAATCGGACGAAAATATATGGGAGCTATACTAAATCTAAACCGATTTACACGAAACTTAACACACATCATTCCAAAACTAATTCATTACTTCTTCTTCTTAGCTGGCTTGTTACAGAACGGTTGTTCCATAAGCCGAGTTTAAAAATGATTTCCAAGCGCGTCGGTCTTGTGCGCAAGTCTACCAATTTTGAAGACCACGTTCCAAGATGTTGTTTTCTACTTGGTCTTTCCATCTAATTCGTGGCCTTCTCCTTCTACGGGAACCATCAGTAGGCTCATTTTTATATGCCTTTTGAGCTGCGGCATTTTCATTCAGCCGCACAACATGGCCTAGCCACCGTAGTCGCTGCAGCTCAATACGACTGACTATGTCGATGTCCGCGTATAAATTGTAAAGCTAGTGGTTCATTCGACGCCGATATTCACCGTTGACGCAGATCGGCCCGTCGACGCAGATCGCCTGCCTCATCTGCTTGCGCAAGTACCCATGCTTCTGATATATATAATAGCACGGGTAGTTTCAGCGTCTTGTAAAGTGTGAGTTTGGTCTGGCGGGATGTAGCCTTGTTTCTGAACTGCCTACTTAGACCATAGTAGCATCTGTTGGCCATCACAATCCTTCTCCGAATTTCAAAACTGATGTCATTCGTTTTATTTATGGCGGTGCCAAGGTATATAAAGTCTTTAACTACCTCGAAGTTGTAGTTCTCAAGTTACACAGTTGGTCCGAGTCTACTGGACGTCTTGCGCGTTGATACCATCAGCTTGGTCTTCTCACCGTTTACTGCCAGACCCACTTTGGCAGACTCCTTTTGTAAAGTGTGAGTTTGGTCTGGCGGGATGTAGCCTTGTTTCTAAACTGCTTACTTTGACGATAGTAGCATCTGTTGGCCATCACAATCCTTCTCCGAATTTCAAAAGTGATGTCATTCGTTTTATTTATGGCGGTACCAAGGTATATAAAGTCTTTAACTACCTCGAAGCTGTAGTTCTCAAGTTCCACAGTTGGTCCGAGTCTACTGGACGTCTTGCGCGTTGATACCATCAGCTTGGTCTTCTTGCCGTTTACTGCCAGACCCACATTGGCAGACTCCTTTTCGATTTGTTCAAAGGTGGCTGTTACCGCTCGCAATATTTGTCCCATTATATCGATGTCATCGGCGTAGGCGAGTAACATGTGTTGTTTGGTGTGCAAAGTGCCATTTCTGTTCACCTTTGCCTCTCGTATGACCTTTTCCAGCAGGATGTTAAAAAGATCACACGACAAACTGTCACCTTGTCTGAATCCTCGTTCGGTATTGAAGGGCTCCGATAGGTCCTTCCCTACTTTAACTTCTGACCTTGTGCCACTTAAAGTTATCCTGCATAGCCGTATTAATTTTGCAGGAATGTCGAACGCAGACATGGCTTTAAACACCTCTGAACGGATAGGGCTGTCGAATGCGGCTTTATAGTCGACAAATAGATGGTATGTGTCGATGTGTTTTTCGTGGATCTTTTCAGGATTTGGCGCAGAGTGAAAATCTGGACAATGGTGGATTTGCCAGGTCTGAAGCCGCATTGGTATGGTCCGATGATGTCATTGACCATTGGCTTCAATCGTTCACACAGCACACTAGATAGCACTTTATATGCGATGGGAAGGAGACTTATTCCTCTATAGTTGGCACATATCGTCTTGTCTCCACTTTTCCTGCACGGGACACAGGATGCTGAGGTTCCAATCATTTAGCATGCATTCATCTAGCCATATTGTGGTAATCAGCTGGTGCATGCTCCTGACTAACATCAGGCCACCAGTCTTGAATAGTTCGGCTGGTAACCCATCGGCTCCTGCTGCTTTGTTGTTCTTGAGCCGATTAATTGCTTTTATGACCTCATCTTGGCTAGGTGGTTTACACTCTATACCATCATCTCCTATTGGTTCTGGGGTATCTTCTTCATCGCCACTATTTGATACTAGAAGCTTTTTGAAATGCTCCTTTCAGATCCTCAGCACGTCACCAGGTTTCGTTCTTCATCTCTACAGGAGTATGTGGCTGCACCAGAGCCTTCGGTTTGGTATTTTATTCGTTGGTAAAATTTCCGGACTTCATTCTGACTCCTGTACATCTCGATCACGTTTTTCTTGTTCTTTTTTCTTTTTTTCTGTTCTGTACAACGTGCGCACATTCCCAGTGCAGATTCGCAGATCGTGGTCCTTTATACGTTTGCGGGGGTCGTCAACATTAAGGGGGTTTGGTTTTCTTTTTCTTAGCTTTTTCATAGTAGATTGGGTTTTCTGAGAGTGGGCAACTAACCCGACGACTCAACCCATAATTTTATAGTTCTTATGGGTGAACTCGCGGCACATATTCCCAGGTGGCACCGCGGGGAGGTCAGTGTCCACAATTGAGATGAAAGAGGGACCATGATAAGCCTGGACTTCGCCATGTTAAAGCCAATCAGAGCCGTTGGGATCTATCACCCCCTACGCCACTAATTCATTACGCTGTGCCAAATTTCGTGCAAATCGAAAGATATATAGGGACTTTGATGCACCATTTATATTAAATCGGAAGAAAATATATGTGTATGGGAGCTATATCTAATTTATGATGTGAGGGAAAAAAATTAATTCCACGTTTTGATCTGTCGAAAATCTTCCTACCAAAAAGTACCAATATCAATTTACGTTTTGGCACTGCTCTCATATATAGGTAAAGACCAATTTTCGATATTTTGAAAGCTTTAGCCGCCTCATCATACCGATATGACTGCAATTTGGTATAATTTTATGACAATTCGTGGATTTTGTCAAGAATTTTTTTCTTTAAATCTAAGTCAGCAACTTTTGAAAACTTTTTCCTGTGATGTGTCAGAGTTCCCATTCATAGCCACGATGCACAACGGGTCGTCTTCTCTAGTTCGTTTTTGGGCTAAACAATTGTGGCGTGCCAATCAGAATTGACCGTTGCTCGAGTGGAACTGTCGGCACATAATCAGTTTTGTCGAAGAAACAGGAGACCACTCGCTCCGAAGAGCTTCTTTCTAGATACCTATGACGATTTCATAAAAGTCTTATGCAGCATCGCGATCTTATTATACTCTACAAATCTATGTTGTCAGGGTATTATAGCTTTGTACAGCCCCAAGTGTTTGTAACGTAGCGACATATTGACACTAGACTCACCTTCAGGTATACAGATCGTCGTATCTCGATTAGCTGAATCGATTTAGACATATGTGTCCGTCCGTCCGTCTGTCCATTATATTTTGTAAACACAATACAGGCCACAGTTACGGACCAATCGAAATTTTGCATGTAGGATGGGTTCTGGCCAAAGAAGACCACTATTGCTTTGTCAGTGATCCGTTAATATTTAGTGGTTGAAATGGACCAAAAACTTTATTTGTGTCTTTTTCTGGTCGCTCTATATATATAACCCGAACACGAGGGAATCTGGCCCAAGAATAAGGTTGACAGTTTTGATTAAGATCGGTCAATATTTACCGGGTCAAATGGAAGCAGACTTTTGTGTGAAAAATAGAAAATGTTGTATTCTGGGGAGTATAATATTTACCCCTGAAAGACATAGACCCGAGAAGTTGATAGTATATCCAAGAGGAGTTGTTGACTTTTAAACTGAACTATTAGCCCACTAGGCGGAAATGTCGCGTTGATCGGTTTGAAATTGTACATTAAGTCCCGGTTATATACAAGGACGACGCAAATAGTTGTCGCTTATGTTGAGATTATATTTAGGTGGTGAAATGAACCGAAAACTTTATTTTTGTCAGATTTTTAAGTCGCTCTTTAGGCTATTATTATATGCAGATTTTTTGTCGGTCTAGAGGCTACTATTATATGCAGAACATCACATTTTTTACATGGTGAAGGGGATCTAAAAAATATTTAGAACTGCTCTTTAGATGATTATCGGTCAATATTCCGAGGGTCAAATCAAGCTAAATCTATGACGAAAATATTCACCAAGGAAAATAAGATTTGGAAAATATGCCAGGGTTCGAAAGTGTAGCTGTTGACCTATATATGTCAAATGAAGACTTTTCAAGTATAACCCCCATATAACGGTTCCACTGCATTTTTGGCGAAGAGGCTGTAATTGGCATTCAGGGTTTGTAGAGGGTGAACAAGCCCACATATAAGGGTATTCCGTAATTTTGACACATTTCTCAACCGAATTGGCTGTAATTTCACATTTTGGACTCAAATTGAATAACACATATCCGTATCAAAAATTATTTATACTGACTCAAGTTTCAGGGTAGCCCCCGTACAGCGGTACCCCTCAATATTCAGTATTTTGACGATTTTGGACAGGTTTTCACACCGACTGTTGACTGTTATTTGATATTTTGTATTCTCATTGGCTGTCAAATCTCACTACCAAAACCAGTAAGGAAAGTAGTAAAGTCGAACTGGGCCGACTATATGATACCCTTCAACACTTTGGGTATATTCTACATATGTATCCTAACAGACGTCGTGTTTTTGATATATACCTATATCTGAACAGATTTCAGGGAAACTTGCCAGAGACTAATTTATATTATTTCAGTACGTTGTGTCAATCGTCCTAGCTATGTATATTTGCACGAAGCTTAGCACACATCATTCTAGATTAAATCTAGTAACATGTACCAAAATTCGTGTAAATCGGAAGATATATAGGGATCTTGATGCACCAATTACATAAAATCGGACGAATATATATATGGGAGATATATCTAAATCTGAACCGATTTTCACGAAACTAAACACATTCTAGACTCAATTCAGTACGCTATGCCAAATTTCCAGCAAATAGGAAGATATATAGGGACTTTGGTGCACCATTTCCATTAAATCGGACGAAACTATATAAGGGAGCTATATTCAAATCTGGTCCAATTTTCCCGAAACTCATCAAATATTATTCTAGATTGAATTGAGTACGCTATGCCAAATTTCGTGCAAATCGAAACATATATAGGGACTTTGGTGCACCAATTACCTTAAATCGGATGAATATATATATATATATATATATATATATATATATATATGAGCTATATCGATTTTCACGAAACATTGCACATATCATTCTAGACTTAATTCAGTACGCTATGCCGCGCAAATTTCGTGCAAATCCAAGGATATATAGGGACTTTGGTGCACCATTTACATATAATCGGTCGAAACTATATATGGGAGCTATATCTTAATCTAAACCGATTTTCACGAAACTTGGCACATATCATTCTGCACCTATTTCAGGTCTCTATACCAAATTACAAGCAAATCGAATGATACATAGGGACTTTGGTGCACCATTTACCTTTAATCGGACGAAACTATATATGGGAGCTATATCTAAATCTGAACCGATTTTTCCACATTTTCAATAGGATCATAAATTCGACGTGTACTTTGTTCACAAAAATACATTGACGGACAGACGGACATGCGTAAATCGACTCAGAAAGTGATTCTATGCTTATTCTCAAAAGGAACCATGTGTCTATCTCGTTTCCTTTTGCCTGTTACAAACATATGCACAAAGACATAATACCCTTTATTATAGAACCATATTACGACAGCCCCACTATTAAATATTTTAAGAATTTCAATCATTTTTTTTCTCACGCAATTTTCGGTATCAATGATAACATGAGTATTCTCCAAAGATCCTCCATTAATTATCCTCAAGGTGGAGGGTACAAAAAGTTCGGCCGGGCCAAACTTAACAGCGTTTCTACTTGTTTAAGAATATTTCATCAGTGTCAAATCTTCCAAAAATGTAAGTATTTAGCTGCTATGCTATACATCTCCCATACATCACTCAACTCAACACTCAGTATTAGGCATAGCCATGTTAATGCATTATCACCAAATGTGAAATATGAATTTTCAAAGATGTGTAAATTATTCGCTAATTAAGCATTTCCTTTACTTCATGCAGTGATGTTGTCACAACAATGCTACGCTGATGCTGTGCTAATAGCCTCCGATCAATAATTCCGCTTTTTTATTACTAAACTTTGAGTGGCCAGTGGTGTTTCTGTCATTTCACGACAAAGTTGCTGATCGATTGTCAAATCACTTTGATTTGGCGGGTTTCGATAATTGGTCAAAATATTGAAATGGTACTCATATATTGATATGTGTGTATGTATTTGAGTTGCTATCAGAGATATTAGAGGCGATTTTGTAATGGCGCTTGTTTTCTTTTTCATTTTTTATTTCGGAAACCGATTCAATATCAATTTTGTAACCGTTTTATTTGCAAGTGACCTCTGTATTTGGGGTTCCTCTGTGTGGATAAAAACATATCTATTGGTTATTTGACATTTAACATCATTTGTGTTTTTATGATTTTACTAATTTCTGGAAGGAAAGCGTTAGCCTGAAGTGTTACCGAGACTTCTTCTAAACAAATTTCTCGGTCATTTGGATCTCAGAAAGACGATTGATCGACATACAAAGTGTTCTAAAGCATCCATAAAAGTATTTCGCAATAAGGAAAAATATATTTTTTAAAGTTCGCTTGGGCTTGTGGTAATTTATAATTGTCCAGCCGTTTTCATAATTTTGTGGTTTATTGCATCTAACTTTATCTTTTTCTGTCAAGTATGTAAAAGTCTCGATATTTTTTATTTTTTTGCTGAGGATATTAACTTAATTACTTTGTTAGCTAGTTTCATGGTCATCTCTTTGGATTTTATCAGCTAACCTATTAAATTTGCCGTTGTCACGTTCGATATTCTTTGCAATTCTCTGATAGATAATTATTCATTTCGCCCTAATTTATGAGGCTTTCATTTAATCAAAGGTTTTTTTTTTCGTCGCTTGTTAGGTTATAGTGCTCACTAACAACATACGAAGGTGCATTGAAAGACATTTAGAACCAAATCTTTCGATATTCGAACATAGCTGTCCCGCTAGTGGCGACACAGCGAGGAAATCCGTTCTCAACAATCGCCTTCTTTAATACGTCGAAGTACGGGGCTCGTGATAACAGTTCAGAGAATATGAGTGTGAAATCCAGAAATTGGTAAAAGTTGGTTAGAGGAAATCAGTGAAATTATGTGTAGGGGAGAGGGGGGCACCTTTGAACACTTTTTTCTTTCAGGCCTTATAAAATTTTTTATTCTATAATTTTTGGTTTCTTTTAAATTTTAACTAATAGGTACATATGTAACCTTTAACATGAATATACATATGACGTACTTTAAGCTTGATAAATATATTTTATTGTTGTTTTAGTGGTCGAAGTCAAAGTGTTCAAAGCTGCCCCCCTGGGGGGCAGTTTTGAACACTTTAAACAAGGGTTAGCATTTTTGAATGACATGGTTTTTTACTGTGTTTATGTTCAAATATGTATGTATTTTATTCATACATATCAGAAATGCATTTATTCATTAAAAAATAAATAAAAATGTTCGAAATTCAAAAAATTTAGATCAAAATTTATTAAAACATAAAATGACTTAAAAACGAAAATTAATATGGTGAAAAATACAGTTAATTTCGTAATCTTATTAGCCCATTTGAAATTTTGAGAAATTGAAGCCAAAAGTTGAAAACTCCGTTTTTTACTCGAATTTAATGGGCATGCTCAAAGGTGCCCCACCCATGGCATTTTAGGGAAATTTTTTAATAACTTTTTTTGTAATAAATTTTTTAATAACTTTTTTTGTAATACTAGTTAAATTGGATTACCCTTCGAAGGAATACCAAAAGTTGAGTTAAAAAAATTGAAAGAATACCATTAACGGGTTGAGCTGGTCAACATTAAAATAAGAAAAATTAACTAATTAATTAAATATTAAGATCATTAATTGGTACAGAGTTTGCAAATATTCTTCTGAGTGTTATTTTTGTGGATCAATTTTTGTTTCAAAAGTAAATGAAAACATTTATAAAAAATACTAAAAAAGGAAGAATCATTAATAATTTTCTTGCTATTCTAAAAATTAAATATTGTTTTAAACAATAAAAAAATTAACAGTTTTGATATTAATGATTATTTCTTTTTTATGCATCTGAATGAACAATATGGTCACCCTTTTGTTATTGATGTTTACTACAAGACACAAACAGATTGGTTTTGTTACCCAACAGTAAGATGTTTAAAAAAAAAATGAGATAATGGCGATAATGTTGCAAATATCAATTTTTGTTTCAATCTTTGGTGATATATGATTTTTTTTTTCTATTATAAACATATATATATATATATATATATATAACTTTTTCTATAGTTTGTGTTTAATTTTATTTTATTTTTTTTGTTTATTTCTAAAAACACAATAACATTCAGAAAAAATCGGATCAGTTAGTTTAAATTACTCACAGAACAAATAAATATTTAAAGTTGTCTTAAACTATTTAAAATTATTAGTACAGTTTGTAATAATTTATTTTTTTTGTTATCATAAAAGGTTTGTAATAGCCGAGTTTTGGGGCTACAACAAAAATTTCAGAAGATCTCATGAGAAAGGTTGCAGCCATGGTTGGGAGGGTGTTAAGGCGACATAACACCTCGTTGCTTAGAAACATTTGATTCCCTCTTCATCTCTCTTTGTAGTTTTTATCAAATATGTTTGTATTTGTAAACAATCTTTCCCGTCTTCACTACATAATGTTGTGTTAACAGAGCCACTATTGCATATCCAAATTTCCGTTTCCTCTGTCTAATGTTAAACTCTTTTTTATAAGAAAAATCACGAAATGCACGCATATATTTTTATATTCACTGGTAGCAAAGTGGTTCAAGGTTATCGAACCTATGCTAAATTTAAGTTCATTCGGGCAGATTTAGAGTCGTCTGCGTACCATGGGACAAAGTTATGGAATACGATTTATAGCAAAATTGATGCACGCTATTCGGTACGCTGCACTGTTAAATATTTAATCTCAATCAGACACCCGTTCGAAATACATACAGATCCTATGGCTGCATCTGCATAAATTTCAATATAACCTAATAACGTCATTCAAGTCTAAATTTGATACGTTGTGCAAAATTTCGTGTTAATCGGACAATCATTAGAAGTTTGTTGCACCATTTATGTAAAATCGGACGAAAATATATATGGGAGCTATATTTACATCTGAACGGTTCTTCAAGAAACTTAGCACACATCATTCTAGGCTCAATTCACTACGCTATGCCGAATTTCGCGCAAATTAAAAAAAATATATAGGGTCTATGGTGCACCATTTACATTAAATCGGACGAAAATATATATGGGAGCTATATCTAAATCTGAACCGATTTTCACGAAACTTAACACACATCGTTCTAGACTCAATTCAGTACGCTGTGCAAAATTTCGTGCAAATCGAGAGATATATTTAGGGACTTTGTGCACCACTTACCTTAAATCGGACGAAAATATGTGTATATGGGAGCTATATCTAAAACTGAACCGATTTTCACGAAACTTAGCACACATAATTCAAGGCTTAATTGAGTACGCTGTGCCAAATTTCGTGCAAATCGAAAGATATTTAGGGAGTTTGGTGCACCATTTACCTATAATCGAGCGAAACTATATATGGGAGCTATATCTAAATCTGAACCGATTTTCACGAATCTTAGCACACATCATTCTAGACCTAATTCAGTAGGCTGTACCAAAATTCGTGCAAATCGAAAGATTTTTAGGCACTTTGATGCACCATTTACCTAAAATCTGGCGAAACTATATGTGGGAGCTATATCTAAATCTGAACCGATTTTTTTTTTCCAATTTCAATAGGGTTTGTCCTTGGGCCAAATAAGTGACATGTGCCAAATTTCATCCAAATCGGATCATAAATGCGACCTGTACTTTGTTCACAAAAATACATGGACGGACAGACGGACGGACAAAAGTGATTCTATGCTTATTGTCAAAAGGAACCAAGCACAAAGACATAGTACCCTGCACCACAGTGTGGTGAAGGGTAAAAAAATGTCTGGATAGAAATTCTGTAATTAATAGAGCAACTTCGATGATAAAAATCGTTTAAAAACTTATGTTGCCGCCACAATCAAAACTTTAGTTTAGTGTGTATTTGATATTTTACGCGTAGCTTTAGTTTAAGTTAGCGTAGAATAACTCGTCGAATTAAATTTCGGAGTGAGTGAATTTGGTTTCGCGTCTGTGACTAAGCGCCATTTTCAGCACTCAGAAAAAGGTACTTAGCTTGGCCGGACGCTGCGATAACTCCCAAAGTGGATTATCTTTAATTATATATTCATTTTATTTTCTAATGGTTTTCATACCAAAAAGTGAGTTATACTTAAACTTAAATTAAATTGCATGTTTTCTGAATTAATATTATTGTACTATTTATAGGAATTTTAATATAAGAAATATTGGAATAAATAAATTGAATTTGTTTGTTAAAACCAATAGCTTCTTTATTCAAAATTCAGTGGAAATCATTAGCGAGGCGGATTCCTCACCAACATTTTTAAAATTCTTTTTGCTGCCAATCAAGCATTTTTATCCCCGGAGTCATCACTTATCAGCACCTTTGCCAATAACAGTAAGTACCAATGGAGGGTCAACATAATAGTCCTAAGTCTCCACTTTGTCCAGACCAAGCAGATCAACAGGTGTTTACTTGCACACAATGCCAAAAGAGCTATACAAAACCTTCAATTGATAATGTCGAAATGTCTGGCCTAACCTACAAATGTCAATTGTGCATATCAGAACATGTTACTGTTACGTCACCTCACTCAGGTAATAGTGATAGCCATTCCTCAAAACATTCTAATAACTCCCAATCACGAAACCTTCAATTGGAACTTCAACGTCTAGATGAGGAGAGATCCTTAGCAATAACCCTAAACCAACAATATTTAGAGAAGAAATATAGGTTACTAAAAGCCCATGACGATGATCGTTTAAGTACAACATCTACACAACGTTCAATGTCGGTACGTAATTGGTTGCAAGATATTCGAAATTTCCCCCAAACTCTGCATGTCACAACAAACAGCGATGCAAATAAAACAACCCAAGAAACAACTTTCGTTGGAATTTCGGCTCAGACAGTTGCAAATGCAGCGCAACAAAGTAAAACGACCCAAATGCAAGCACCAATGAGCTTGCCAAATAAATCCGTTTATTTTGCCAATAATACTGGAACAACTTCTTATTCTAATAATAAGAATTCAATTAATAATAAACAACCGGTGCTTACCAATGTTCCTCCAACGACAACTCCATCCATGTATGCGAGAACATCCGTATCAGGAGTCCATTCAAATCGCATTGTTGAAGAAAGTCAGGCCATTCAATTCACATCAGATCAGATTTCAACTCAGCTCCCAACAGACCATGAAATACCCAACACCTCGAATCCTACAATCGGGACATTGTATGTTTCTACTTCACACGAACGCCCTGTTACATCCATAATTTCAAATTCTCAGCTCCCAACGAATAATTTGCACAACAGCTATGCCAATTCCACGCAGTACTTTACACCACAAAATATGTTTACAAATAATGCTGAGTTTGCTGCACCAATAACATCCACCAGATATTTGGATACCACACAGCTGAACCACAGCCAATATCAAGCCCGTAAATCTGTACCCAAGGAATTGCCATCATTTTCGGGTCATCCGGAGGACTGGCCATTATTTGTGTCCACATATGAATGGTCCACGGAAGTTTGTGGCTTTACCGACAGTGAAAATCTTATTAGATTACAAAAGGCACTTAATGGAGATGCATTAAAAAATGTTAAACATATTTTGGTACACCCATCAAACGTAACTTGGGTTATGTCAATATTGCGCATTTTGTATGGACAACCTGAAAAAATTATACATTCTATTAAAAATAGAATTAGAAATACTCCACCCATCGATGAAAGAAATTTAAATTCATTTACCATATTTGCTATTAACGTTAGGAGTTTAATTGCCACAATTGAATCCTCACAATTATTAGATGAATTAAATAACTCGTCACTTCTACAAGAATTAATATTAAAAATGCCGCCATCTTATCAGCTGCAGTGGGGAACGCAAAAACTACTATTATTGAATCAAAACAAAACACCAAATATGTACGAATTCGCCCAGTGGATATTTGACATAGGCATCTCTGCAAGCTGTATAACAGTTGAAAACTCTTATACAAATAAGAGAGAACGAATACATACTAATAACAATAATAAGAGAGCGTACATTCATACTCATAATGAAGGTTGTAAGTGTTATGTATGCGATTCGAGTAATTGTAAATCAATTGCTAACTGTTCCAAATATATTTCTCTTAGTCGTGGAGACAAATGGAATGCTGTCAGAAAGCATAAACTTTGCAAGAGTTGTTTATTCAAACATAATGGAGAGTGCAAGAAGAGATCTCAGTGTGGTGAGCAGGGATGTCAATATTATCATCACCCCTCTTTGCATCGATATTCTTCATCGAATGACAGTAACAGATCAGCTGATGTTAATGAAGACGAAAGTCATAAATGTCATTTGGATAATGTGGAAGTGATAAATACACATCGAAGTGAATTGAGTAAAGTGTTGTTTAAAATAATTCCAATATACGTGTTTGGAAATAATAAAAAAGTGAAGACTTACGCATTTATTGACGAAGGATCGTCCATAAGTTTAATGGATAAGTCGCTATTAGATGGACTGGGTTTGACTGGAACGGCCAGCCCTTTGTGTCTAAGGTGGACAGGCGGTATGGAACGATGTGAGAGTAACTCCGAAAAGTTAACAATCCATATTTCAGGTGAAAATGGAAAACGTTTACCCCTAAATGTAAACACAGTAACTTCGTTGGATCTTCCAAGCCAAACATTAAATTACAACACACTTCAGGAAAAATTCCGTCATCTGAAGAATCTACCGATTCAAAGCTACAAAGAAGCCGTGCCCAAGATTCTTATTGGACTTAATCATTTTAACCTCGTGGTCTCGTCGAAAATAAGACAAGGATCTCCCGATGAACCGGTTGCTGTACGTACACAGATTGGATGGATCATTTATGGAGCAATATCGGACAACAACGAGGCAAGTAAACAGTTTTGTTATCATGTCTCCGAATGTAGTAAAAGAGATCAAGGCATTGAGGATTTGGTGAAAAACTTTTATTCCCTTGATAGTTTAGGTATTTGTCATAAAGATCCTTTAGTAGGGAAGGATGAAGAGCGAGCTTTCAGGCTTTTGAAAGATTTCGTTAGACATAGGCAGGATGGTCATTTTGAAGCGCCTTTGTTGTGGAAATTTGATATTTTAAGTCTGCCGGACAGTTACCCGATGGCTAAAAAGAGACTTATGTGCCTGGAGCGAAAATTAAGCGGAGATATTGATCTCTTAAACGTTTTTAAATGTACAATTGACGCATACCAATCAAAGGGGTACATTCGGAAGTTAAAAGCACACGAAATCATCACAGACAGAAAAGTATGGTACTTGCCAATTTTCGCAGTTTTTAATAAAAATAAGCCTGGGAAATCAAGAGTAGTGTGGGATGCTGCCGCAAAGGTTAATGGTGTGTCACTTAACTCCTTTTTACTTAAGGGTCCAGATATGCTGGTATCTCTACCGAGAGTATTGTTTGCCTTTCGGCAAAAGAAAGTTGCGGTATGTGGTGACATAAAAGAAATGTTTCACCAAATATATATAAGACCAGAGGATCGCGATGTACAACGTTTTCTATGGCGGGATTGCAATCCCAATGCAGAGCCGGACGTCTTCGTTATGGACGTCATGATTTTTGGAGCTTCTTGTGCTCCAAGTATTTCTCAATATATCAAAAATTTGAATGCCGAACGATTTGAAAAACAATATCCAATTGCTGTCAAAGCAATAAAGTATAATCACTATGTAGATGATCTTTTGACATCATGTGATACGCCACAAGAGGCTATTAAACTAGTAAAGGAGATCAAAAGTATTCATGGAAGTGGTGGTTTTAATATTCGCAATTGGATTTCAAATAGCACTGTTGTTCTAAACGCAATTTCGGATAATTCTGATCTCAATGGCGAAAAATGTTTAATCTTAAAGGACACAGACCATGTGGAAAAGGTTCTTGGCGTGTACTGGGAACATGTCGAAGATGTAATTACCTTTAAAATTTCGCAATGGCTCTTAAAAAGTTATATATTTTGCAAGAGATCTCCAACAAAACGTGAGATACTTCGTTTAGTCATGTCAATCTTCGATCCACTTGGTCTTATAGGAAATATTATAATGTATGTTAAAATTTTGCTACAAGATGTTTGGAGATCCAAAACAGACTGGGATGAAGAAATATCCCCCGAACTAGTTAAAAAATGGAATTTATGGATAAATGTATTACCAAGATTACAGGAAATAAAAATACCCCGTTGCTACATAAAAACGTTTTCCGATTATAACAATGCAGAAGTTGCATTGCACACTTTCGTTGATGCCAGTAAGGACGGGTACGCTGCTGTGTGCTACTTTCGATTGATAAAAAAATCTGAAATAATATGTACCTTAATTGGTTCCAAAACCCGTGTAGCCCCCATTAAAATAACATCAGTTCCACGATTGGAACTAATGGCTGCATTAATCGGAGCTCGTTATGCCAAATATATTTGCGACAATCACGACATAAAAATATGTAAAAAGTTTTTCTGGTCAGATTCCAAAACCGTTTTGAGCTGGATAAATTCTGATCACAGAAAGTATAACCAATTTGTAGCCTTTAGAATAACCGAAATTTTGGAACTTAGCTCTTCTAAAGATTGGCGGTATATACCATCTAAAGAAAATGTTGCTGATGAGGCTACAAAATGGTCTCGAATTCCACGAATTGATAGCTGTAGCAGGTGGTTTATCGGTCCAGAAATGTTGTACCGTGATGAAAGTATGTGGCCACAGGAAAGTTATATGTCGTCTGGCACGATGGAAGAAATCGTTCAACATAGTTTAAAGATAACAATACCACATAGAGTAATAAATGTGGAACGTTTTTCTATGTGGAATCGCCTTCTTAGAACCACTGCATATCTCTTTCGATTCATCAGTATCCTAAGAGGTAAGAAGATTGAAATGGAAGAATTCACACAAGAAGAATTGGCGACTGCAACAAACTTTCTTATAAGGCAAGCTCAACAAGAAAAGTATCATATGGAAATTGCTCGCTTGCAGTCCGCTGAAGCAATACCAAAATCTAGTGAAATATATAAGAAATCACCATACCTAGATGATAATGGAATCTTAAGAGTTGATGGGAGGATTGATAAAGCTAAAATTTCAGAAGAGCAAAAAGCCCCTATAATATTGCCCAGATCAAGCTATATAACTAAGCTTTTAATAATGTGCATGCACTATAAATATCATCATATTAACCATGAAACGGCAATAAATGAGCTCAGGCAACTATATTCAATATCGAAATTACGTGCTACATACCGAAAAATAATAAAGATGTGTCAATGGTGCAAAATATATAAAGCCAATCCCATTGTTCCACAAATGGCTAAATTGCCTCGCGCTCGTCTGGCTTCATATGAATCTCCTTTTACTTATACCGGCTTGGATTTTTTTGGGCCATTACTTGTTACTGTTGGACGTCATAAAGAAAAGCGATATGGCTGTTTGTTTACATGCTTAACGATGAGAGCAGTCCATATTGAGCTTGTACATTCTCTCAACACCAGTTCTTGCATTCTTGCAATTCGTAACTTCATGGCACGAAGAGGGATCCCAAGAGAGTTTTTCAGTGACAATGGCACCAACTTTGTGGGTGCTGAGCGCGAGCTAAGAGAATCGCTTACTGAGGTTGACAAGAACGATCTTATAAGAACATTTACTACGACCACAACGAAGTGGAACTTTAATCCACCGTCCTCTCCGCATATGGGAGGCGCTTGGGAGAGATTAGTCCGTTCAGTAAAAACTGTCTTATACAAAATTACTCCCTCAAGAGCTCCTAGTGATGAAATACTGCTAAGCAATCTTATTGAGGTTGAGAATATTATTAATTCAAGGCCCCTGGCATATGTGCCTATCGACGATGAACTAGAAGAGGCGATCACACCAAATCATTTTTTATTGGGTAGCTCAAATGGGCTGAAACCTATGTCAAGGTGTGATGATAGCGGCGTGGTTCTAAGGCAGAGCTGGCTAATATCCCAGCAATATGCAAATGTTTTCTGGAAAAAGTGGTTGACGGAGTATCTGCCGTCATTGACGTGCAGGTCAAAATGGTTTGAAAAACATGCTCCTCTTCGTAAAGGAGACTTAGTGATAATCGTTGACCCCTCATTCCCTCGAAATACGTGGCCCAGAGGTAAGGTACTTGAAACTAGGTTGGCAAAGGATGGTCAGGTCCGCAGTGTAAAACTTCTTACATCGAATGGAATTCTAGAAAGACCTGTTGCTAAACTGGCTGTTTTAGATGTGGCTTCTCAAGAGTCGTATGCCACAGAAAAAGGATCTGGTCATACTGGGGAGGAGGATGTTGCCGCCACAATCAAAACTTTAGTTTAGTGTGTATTTGATATTTTACGCGTAGCTTTAGTTTAAGTTAGCGTAGAATAACTCGTCGAATTAAATTTCGGAGTGAGTGAATTTGGTTTCGCGTCTGTGACTAAGCGCCATTTTCAGCACTCAGAAAAAGGTACTTAGCTTGGCCGGACGCTGCGATAACTGCCAAAGTGGATTATCTTTAATTATATATTCATTTTATTTTCTAATGGTTTTCATACCAAAAAGTGAGTTATACTTAAACTTAAATTAAATTGCATGTTTTCTGAATTAATATTATTGTACTATTTATAGGAATTTTAATATAAGAAATATTGGAATAAATAAATTGAATTTGTTTGTTAAAACCAATAGCTTCTTTATTCAAAATTCAGTGGAAATCATTAGCGAGGCGGATTCCTCACCAACAACTTAATAGTATCGAAAATGAGGCGAAACCTTTTTGTGAGGCAATATAAACATTTGGATCTATATAGATAATATTCCACAAAAAAGGGTTTTAAGGGTCTAAAACATTCAAAAAAACTTACAATGGGTGCTACCCTTATGTGGGGTCAATGTAAAAACATCCACCCATATTCATTACTTTCTGTATATATGAATGTCTGCCTTCAAGAACCCTTTATACCAGTTAACAGCTCAAATGAGGACGGATAGAGGAGGAATTGGGCTTGACCTTCAATATGCATATATTGAAAATTTTCTGCTAAAGAAAAGAGTCTTCATAATCGACCTGGTGAGGTCTTTATAGATGAGCTGAAACCTCTATATAACCGAGCTAATGTGGGTCTTTACAGACAAAAAATAGAAGAAGAAATAGTCGAACTGAGTGTAGTTTTTATAGAAGAGTGGAAGAGAATCTGACCAATAAAATCTTTATAGAGAAAAAGATCCACGACTTTATGGAGAATTTTCGGACTCTTGAGCTATACGCCTGGAAGTCTAGGTAAACAGCAAGTCTGGTTGTTTTTATGGGGGTGTTTTGTGACAGGCACTCGTTATTAATGCGGGTTTCAATCTGGGGTCCTCAGAAGTAAACCTCAAGTTGCTCTGAACGTAAATCTTAATCTCCAGCAACTAGACCTTTTGGTTCAATTTCAAGCAACAATACGTGTTATGAGGCTGAAAGAAACAGGAGCTTGTCGAACCGCACAATCAGGACATGCTAGTGATTTTATAATTGGAAATCGTAATTTTCTGCATTATGATAGCCACATTGGTGACTTCATATCCCTCAACCTCTACTTGGAGGATTTCAATATAATTTTTCCAAGAATGGAACCCAGCTAAAGTTGTCCTTTGGTTGTCAAAGTCGTTCGATCCGCAGATGGAGGAATTTTTTAGACAATATATTGGCTATTTTCCATTGGCAAAGTCCACAATATCTATTGGGATAAAGCTTGGTTTGAAACCCCAGATGCAGAACTTAAAAATCCATCTGGCTGGAATTTTTAAGACGTAGATCAACAACATTGCTATCACTAGAGAAAGAGAGAGAGAGAGACTGAAGGTATAATAGAACACAATTCAGGATAAGGTAATTTACAATGTGCTTGACTATTGCCGTTTATGTGAGGATGTGGAAGCGTTGGAAACGGTCAAATGCTACAGTGGCTGACTGCTTGGTAGTTATGATCTTACTTACCAGTCAGGCGCGTCGGTCTTGTGCACTGCACTTCAATTTTAAAGACCATGTTCCGAATGTTATTTTCCACTTGGTCTTTCCATCGAATACATTGCCTTCCCCTTCTACGTAAACCCGTTGGCTCGCTTCTATATGCCTTTTGAGCTTGGCCAACGTAGTCGCTGCAGCTCGATACGTCTCACTATGTCGATGTCCGAGAATCGATGGTACAACTCAAGATTCATTGGACGACGACATTCACCGTCAACGCAAATCGGCCCATAGATCATTCGGAGAATTTTTCTCTCAAACACTCCAAGAACTGCCTCATCTGCTTGCGCAAGTATTCATGCTTCAGATCCATTTAACAGAACGAGAGGTGGCTTTTTTTTGAATTGCTTATTCAGACCATAGTAGCATCTGTTGGCGAACACCATTCTGCTCCCGATTTCAAAGCTGATGTTATAAGTTTTGTTTATGACGGTACCGAGGTATATAAAATCGTTCACTACCTCGAACCTGTTGTTTACAAGTTTCACAGATGGTCCGAGTCTACTGGAATCCTCGTTCGGTATTGAAGCGCTTCGAGAGGTCCTTTCCGACTTTAAATGCTGTATTAATTTTGCGGACATGCCTTTAAACACATCTGAGCGGATTGGTCTGTCGAACGCGGCTCTGTAGTCGACGAGAAGATGGAATGTGGCGATGTATTTTTCGTGGGTCTTTTCCACGATTTGGCGCAGTGTGAAAATCTGTTTTATAGTGGATTTGCTAGGTCTGAAGCCATATTGAAAAGTTCCAATAATATCATTGACCATTGGCTTCTGTCGTTCACATTCAGGTATGCATTCCCTTAGAAAAGTTGTAATAATCAGCTGATGCATGTTCCTTATCAGCTGATGCATGCTCTGACCACCGGTAGTGAATAGTTCGGCTATTAATCCATGCTGATTCATTATTCTTCAGCCGACTAATGCTATTCTGACTTCATCTTCGTAATCTAATTGACTCTGGTGTATCTTCTTCATTTTTACTATTTTATACCAGAAGCTTTGCAAATTCCTCCTTACAGATCCTCAACACGATGTCTGTATCTGTCCCCAGGTTTCCTTCTCATCGCTACAGGAAAATGTGCCCGCATCAAAGCTGTCAGTTTGGTGTTCTACTTGTTGATAACATTTCCGGACTTCATTCTGACTCCTATATCGACATGCTCCCGCTCACGTTTCTCTTGTTCTTTCTTTTTATACCCTTCACCACACTGTGATACAGGGTATTATGTCTTTGTGCATATGTTTGTAACAGGCAAAAATAATCGAGATAGACCCATGGTTCCTTTTGAGAATATGCATAGAATCACTTTCAAAGTCGATTTATGTATTTCCGTCCGTCGGTCCATGTTCAATTGTAAACAAAGTACAGGTCGCATTTATTATCCGAATTGGATGAAATTTGGTACAGCTCATTTGTTTGGCCCAAGGACGAACCCTATTGAAATTTGGAAAAATCGGTTCAAATTTAGATATAGCTCCCATATATATCTTCGTCCGATTTAAGGCAAATGGTGCACCGAAGTACCTATATATCTTTCGATTTTCACAAAATTTGACACAACGTACTAAATTAAGTCTAGAATGATATTTGCAAAGTTTGGTGAAAATCGGTTCAGATATAGATATAGCTCCCATATATAGCTGGAAATTTTTTGATTTGCACGAATTTTGGCATAGTGTACTGAATCAAGTCTAGAATGATGTGTGAAAAGTTTTGAAGAAAATCGGTTCAGATTTAGATATAGCTCCCATATATAGCTTCGCACGATTTTAGGTAAATAGTTCACTAAAGTCCTTGGAAATCTTTTGACTTGCACGAAATTTGGCACAGCGTAATGAATAAGGTCTAGAATGATGTTTGCCAAGTTTCGTGAAAATCGGTTCAGATTTAGGTATAGCTCCCATATATATGTTCGCCCGATTTCAGGTTAATTGTGTACCAAAGTCCCTATACATCTTTCGATTTGCGCGAAATTTGGCACAGCGTACTAAATTAAGTATAGAATGATGTGTGCAAAGTTTCGTGAAAATCGGTTCAGATTTAGATATAGCTCCCATATATAGCTTCGCCCGATTTTAGGTAAATAGTCCACTAAAGTCCCTGGAAGTATGCACGAAATTTGGCACACATTTATGAATAAGATCGAGAATGATGTCTGCCAAGTTTCGTGAAAATCGGTTCAGATTTAGATATAGCTCCCATATGTATTTTCATCCGATTTAAGGTAATTGGTGCTCCAATGAGTATGGTTCTGAATTAAGTCTAGAATGATGTTGCTAAGCTTCCTGAAAAGATCCATAGCTAGGCCGGTTGACACAACATACTGATGTTATATAAATTAGTCTCTGGCAAGTTTGCCTGAAAAAAACGTCTTCAGATATAGATTTAAAACAAAACGCGTTAGGATACATATGTAAAATATATCCAAAGTCGTGAAGGATATCATATAGTCGGCCCAGTCCGACTTTACTACTTTCCTTACTGGTTTTTTACAAAATTCATGCTTGAAGCCGTCTCTATAAAATTTTTTTTTTTAAATTCGTCCTTACCACTTGTAACATGCCGTATGCCACCATGCCCCACGATATAGGGCTGCACAATTTTCACTCGGATGTAGATCATTGTCCAGATCTTTAGTGGTAAATTTCTGACCCACATTATAACTGAAATCATCACCGGCCGTTCCACTGTACTGACCCAAACTATGAAGTTTGTAGCGTTCGCGTTCACTGCCCACCACAAAATTACTGTATTTGGCATAACGACGTTCCATATCCCAATCTTCGAGAACAATTAGCAGTTCGCAAGGTCCACTATTAGTTAACTTGTGAATATTATCAAGACCAATGAAAAATTCTCCGGATGTGTTGCCGAAACCCTGTTTAAATTCTTGCCAAGTTCGATCAAAATTTACTGAACCATCCTGACGACGTAGTATAACTGTTTCGGGTACTTTAATCAACTTTTCAAGTTGTTGCAGTTGTTGTAGTAGTTTATTCTGTTGTTCCATTTGTTGTTGTTCCTTCTTCAATTGGCGCTCTTCGAGGATTTGCAGCTTTTCATAGAATTCCATTTGACTAGCCATTAAATTTTTGAAATGTCCATTCAACTCATCAAGGCTATGAGTGAGGTTTGTACAAATTTCAGGGCTTCGATGCTTGCGAATGTAACTTGTTGGTAAGCTTATAACCTGTTGATGGTATGGTTTATGAGTGTTTCTCTTTGTCATAATTAGAAATATTCACCTCTTCCATGGAAATCGTTTTGAAAATATTAAAAAATATCAACATAATTGAAAGCCATTGGGGATTAAATTTTAAATAAAACATTTCTTATCTTTGAACACAACCTTCAGAGCGCGTTAATGTTTCTGACATCACGAAACAGTTTGTTTTGAATTTTTATATGAAAGAGAAGTGATCGAGACTCATATGAAATATTTGGGAAAAAATATGTATAGACTAAAAAATAAAAAAAATATACATATAAAACAATTTGTCATAAAGCTCTGCTAGGACATTCAATAATATTCTTTCAACTTTGACAGTCCTTAAAAATAAAATTTTGAAAAATCCACGCTTAAATCCATAAATATTTAAAAATTCACGCTAAAAGCTTTGACAGCCCTTAAAAATAAAATTTAAAAAATCCCTGCTTAAAGCTTTGAAAGCCCTTAAAAATAAAATTTAAAAAATCCCCTCTTAAAGCTTTGACAGTCCTTAAAAATAATATTTAAAAAATCGTCGATTAAAGCTTTAACAGTACATTAACAATTTTCTTTTAAAATCCAGAATAAAAGCTTTGAGCGACTTAAAAAAATAATATTTAAAAAATCCACGCTTAAAGCTTTGACAGTATTAAAAAAATGAAAAATCCACGCTAAAGCATCGGCAGTACTTAACAAAATCATTCTTAAAAAATCCACGATCAAAGCTTTGACTAACAAAACAAAAGTTTTAAAAAATAAAATCTTTATAATATCCTCGCTTAAAGCTTTAACAGTACTTTAAAAATGATCTTTAAAAAATGCAGAAAAAAAGCTTTGGCCGACTTAAAAATATAATATTTAAGAAATCCACGTTTAAAGCTTTGACAGTATTAAAAAATAATTCTTAAAAAAACACGTTTTAGCTTTGACAGTATTTAACAAAATAATTCTTAAAAAATACAAGCTTAAAGCTTTGACAGTATTTTAAAAAATAATTCTTAAGAAATCCACGCTTAAAGCTTTAATCGTACTTAAAAAATATATTTTTAAAAAATCGATGCTTAAAGCTTTGACAGTACTTAAAAATACGTTTTAAAAATACACACTTAAAGTTTGACAGTAATTATAAAAATAATTAAAAAAAACGCTCTTAAAGCTTTGACAGTATTTAAAAAAAATTTAAAAAATCCGCTCTTAAAGCTTTGATAGTACTTAAAAAAAATTAAAAAGTCACGCTTAAAGCATTGACAGTACTTATTTTTTTTAATCCACGCTTAAGCTTTAACTTAACCTAAAATAAATAATATTTAAAAGAAGCTCTGTAGGGACACAAAAAATTAATAGCTGATTAAACCACGCCAAAAACTGTACTAGAACAAGAAAAATTAATTTAAAAAAATTAACATTTGAAGTTCTGCTGGGGTATAAAAGAACAATCTTTTAAAAATCCACGCTTAAAGCTCTGTTGTTCTGTATGAAAACACCATCGTTAAAAATTCAAGCTTAAAGCTCTGCTGGGCATGAAAAGATAATTTTTAAGTAACCCACATTTAAAGCTATTTTTGGTTATGACAAAACAATCATTAAAATCGACACTTAAAGCTCTGTGGGGTATAAAAAATAATCTTTAAATAGTCCACACTAAAAGCTCTGTTGGGGCATGAACAAATCAGCTTAAAAGATTTACTCAAAAAGCTCTGTTGAGAAAAAAGCAATAATCTATACAAAACTACGCTTTAAGCTTTGCTAAGGTATGAAAATGTTCTTAAAGCTCTGCTGGGGTGTGAAAGAATAATCTTTAGAAATTCACGCTTAAGGGAACCCCACCCATTCTCGATTTTAATTTTTCAAGATTTTCAATGGGCTGGTAAATCAATACCAATGCTTGTTAAGGTTTGCATCTTTGCACATATATATTTGAAGATTTAAAAAAGAAGAAAAATAATTTACAAAAAAAAATTGTTATTGTTTTGTAGTTGTTTTTTGTAATTAAAGAAAAGTCCTTATTTTTGATGGCGGACATGATAACTCCTCACTGGATCATCGGAATCCGAAAATTCCAACGGTGTTAGAAAGAGTACATGTCTGGCTCTCGTATGAACTAGGATTATTGACTTCGCTCTAAAATTAACAAAATGGCGGACCTTTGAAAAAATATTTTTGAAAAATCGCCGAATTTTGACCAAAAACCAAGTTAAAAAATAAGGAAGATCTTCACCGATTGGCTTTATCCTAGTTCATACGATAGCTATACACTCACAGAGAAACGTGTAAAAATTTGAAATCGATTGGGTTATTAGTTTTTGAGTTATCGTGCCCGCCATTCGCAAAAGAGAAAACGCGTTTAAGTTTGAGATGCCCTTTAGCCGTCACTTGATGCTGACACAATAAATCGGCTATATCTTCAAGAGTTATTGAGATTTTCACTTGAAATTTTGTGGAGACATTCTTGTAATAGTGTAGAATCGAATTAAATCAAAAAAAATTTGACCCCGAGAATGGGGGGGGGGGGTCCCCTTAAAGCTCTGTTGCTCTGTATGAAAACATTTTCCATTTAAAAATGCAAGCTTATAACTCTGCTTGGGTATGAAAATATAATTTTTAAGAAACACGCGCTTAAATTTCAGCTTGGTAATCACAAAATAATCTTAAAAAATTCCCACTTAAAGCTCTGTGGGGTATAAAAAGTCTCTGTTGGGTTTGATTTTTTAAATGCACACTTAAAGCTATGTTGAAGGAAATAACAAAAATTCCCACTTAAAGCTTGTGGAGTATAAAAAATAATATTTAAATAGTCCACACTTAAAGCTCCGTTGGGCTATGAACACATAATCTTTAAAAATCTACGCACAAAGCTCTGTTTGTGTATGATTTTTTAAATGCACACTTAAAGCTCTGTTGGGGTTTGAAAAAATAATCTTTAAAAATCCACACTTAAAGTTCTATTGAGGTAAAAAAAACAATAATCTTTTAAAGACCTACGCTTAAAGCCCTACTGGGGTATGAAGAATAATTTTTAAAAAACATATGAAAATTAATCTTTAAAAAATCCAAGCTTCAAGATTTTAAACTAAAACTTTGACAGCTTGGAAAAATAAACTTTAAAACTCTACGTTTAAAGCTCTGATGGGGTAATCCATGCTAAAAGCTATGGAAAAATAATGTTTAAAACGCCCAAAAGCTCCGTTCTAATATGGTTTATTTTAACAAGCTTAAAGCTCTGCTGGATTTGGAAGAAATATATACTTTTTTAAATCAACTCCGAAAACTCTTCAAGGTTATTGAAAAAATATGTTTGACAAAAATCAACACCTTGTGCTAAACCCAATGCTCATAGTTCGAATCATACATGTTGTTGGTGGGTAACCCAACTTGTTCATACCACCCTCCAATGTAGGGGATTTTTGTTTTGGTTTATTAATTGTATTTTTTTTTCGCAAATACTGATAACAATATATTTTTTTGTATAAAAGTGAATAAAAGTAAAAAGTGATTTATTCAGAATTATTTTAAATCTTGAATTGAGAACTCAAAAAAAAAAAAAAATGAAAAGAATAATTTTAATGCTGTTGATGATTGTGAGTCCCCAAATATTTGCAACGGTAAATTAAATTTTCAAAATAAAATATTCAATTTCAAAATAATTCACCATAATTTTACTTCAGACTTCAACCGCCACGGAAATTAACAGCAACTCCATACGCGAAGTAAGTGATCGAATTAATCTATTGGAAAATCAAATCGAACAGTTGGATAAGACAATACAGCGAAAATTTCAAAAGCTAGAGGAAAAGCTCTCCGATCATGGCAATGTGGTTATACAGCGACGCATGGATGGTTCAGTGAATTTCTTTCGTCCGTGGGCGGATTATAAACAGGGGTTTGGCAACAATTCTGGAGAGTTTTTCATTGGTTTGGAAAAACTACACCGTCTAACGAATTCCCGACCGTATGATCTCTTAATTGTGTTGGAAGATTGGGAGGGAGATCGACGCTATGCTAAATACGACACTTTCATTGTGGGTAGTGAAACAGAGAAGTATTCACTTAAAAGCCTGGGGGCATATAGTGGTTCTGCCGGGGATGCTATGTCAGCCCATTTGGGTCAAAAGTTTTCTACCTATGACCAGGACAACGATGCCTATGAAAAGGGATGTGCCAATGAATTTACCGGTGCTTGGTGGTATAACAAATGTCACCAGAGGTAGGTGGAAGGAAGACAACGTAATATTATATGAAAAATAATGTTTATCGTGTTTTTCATTGTAGTAACTTAAACGGCCGCTATTTAAAAGGGACTACCAAGGAATATGCCCAGGGTGTTAACTGGTATCAATTTAAAGGTCACCATTATTCTCTAAAATTTGTGGAAATGACAATAAGACCTCGTTAAATAAAAATAAGATGTTAAAAGCTATAAACGTGAATTTTTTAAAGAATAATTTTTAATGACTTTATCCCCTACAAGAACTATTGTGCGCGTAGATTTTTAAAGAATATTTTCAATATAAAATCTACTACAAGCGATGATTCCTTTAAGGCATATTTTTCAAGGACTGTCATCACTATATGAGGACCTCAGAGTGATACGGCAAAAATGTGCCTTATCGAAGTATTGGCTTTAGATCTCATGTTTCCTTGGGCCAAATCCTTTTCAAGCAATTTAGATACGATTTACAAATGTACGTCCCTCTATATGGTCGGATTCGATCCAAACTTTCCACATAGCAATATTTCTTCCAAACTTAGTTCAAGTTCGAAGATTGGGGATTAACGGTCCAACTCTTCTGGTACCTCCCCCACAAAATTGTCAAGATTTTTGCGGAAAAATTACTTTATAATATAATGCGAGCGGACCATCCGATTTAAACTTTGTGCAGACTATTATTTTTACCAAACAAGTCTGAAGTAAAGATATGTTTCTGGATGGATGTCGATACTTGAGGGGGAAAGGGTGAGGTGCTATTTAGCAGCAGCTGTCTTACAATGATGCAGATTAATCTGTACCATGTTCTGCGTCAGCTTTTAATTAATGCCCGTTTTACCGGCGGGAGGCGAAAACAATTCACCCTTATTCCTCCTGAGGTAATGTTCTCCAGCAGAGTCGGTGGCGAACTTAGCAAGACTTCCACTTCCTCAGCTGAAAACTGTCGTTCTGTTTTTCAAAGAACCACAGTGTTTTGTCCAGTTCCATAAATGGTGGTGGGATCCACAATGAGGTTACCATTCCGCTCGGTATCTCGTGCACCGCAACGGATGCCAGCTTCCTTCCCGATGAGGGTCACTCTTATTAACTGTTTTCTTAAGGAAGTAACAGGATTCCTTAATACGACAATTAAGTGATCTGGCCAAATTCAAGCTTTCGTCGATCAACTTCGTCGTTCAAGAAGAGGTCTTTCAAGTCTGTTGATCAGCAGCCATTTATCTTCGCTGATAACCCCGTTGGGGACAGCTCAATCCTTGATTGCTACTCGCAGATCTTCCGGTTCCCTGGTTGAACAACTGGGTCTTTATCCTCCATAGATGTTACCGACGCGTACGAAGCAGTTGTGCATACAACGACTGCGTGGGTTTATACCTCATCCGAGGACCGGACCTACATCTGTCGCAGAGGTTCTCCACCTTTGGTTTATCCATCAACAACTGCCGAATTGCCACAAACTTGGATTTTGGTTTTGGCAATTCAGCAGTGTGGCGGATTGACGGAGTTGGTTAATTTCTCTGAGGGAGGTTGTGCTTTATCAGCATTACCCTGCCCTCAGTAGCAGTGTCGGATTGTGTCGGGGACTTCTCCTGGTAATGCTCGGACATCTCACAGTCTTCTTCCCCTTTAGAGGGGTTACCGTGGTAGACTTCGCCTGTGACCTTGGAATTCTATCTATTAAGAAATCATTCGCAATGCCATTCCTCTTAATGAGAAGGAATTCCTTGTCCGTGATAGAGTCCGTCTCGTCCGATAAACCGGTTGAAGAAATGAACTGCTCTTCTTGTCAGAATTCTCGTTGGCATTGACGCGTTTAGTGGTTCATGGTTCAGGTGATTTACGATGGGAAGGTCGTCTGCACCAATATCCAATATTATTCCTCGCCAGAGGTTACAGTCCTACTAATCATCTGAGAGACTCACCTTGATTTGGAGGAGTCACTAGGTTTAGGGGTGAGTCATCCCAGAGTTGAGCCGGGATGCTTTCCTGACTAAGGTGGAAGGAGATCAAAGAGAAGATCAGTATGTTTATCCAGGCTTGCATTGACATTATCGAGAGTAATGGAGTATGATGAGGAAAAAGAAAGGTTCGGTGCGATAACATTGGTGGTGGTCGTTTGTAGGGGTTGATTGGATTCTGACATTGTAGAGTTCAAGACTGATTGTGTCAAGGCAGCCACATCAACATCAGTCGAAAAATCTCATATTGTTACAATTTTATCTTTTATCGGTGGTTGTTTTTGGACTTGAGGTTGAACATGTCATAGCCCCTTGCCATGGTAAGGACTCGGCAACTAAGCCTGAAAAACTTGTTCAGGCGCCCAGGTATCAACAAGGACCCTTCCTGCAAACCGTAAAACACTAATGGGCACGGGGTCGTCTAACACCCCCACATGCACATGGTAATATATACCATGTGCATAACCCTTCTGGTACCATTTCCATGTCTGATTTGATACCGATTGAATCCAGAATGTGAATAGTATATTCGTAAGAAGAGGTCTATAGGACAACGTCTTCTGGTAACTCTCTAAAGATGGTCCACTCTTTAACGAACACATATACCTTATATAAAACGAATAATAAAACCTGGGGTTTATTCCGTAAACCTCCGCTAACTATAGGCCGATGTTATATATCTGTTTGCAATCAATTGGTCAATTGGACCCTGACTTTTGTGTGAAAAATTACAATTTTTTTATTCTGGGGCGTATATACTTGCTCCTTAAGGATATATCCCCGAGAAGTTGATAGTATATCCAAGAGACTGCATGTACTCTGATGTGGGAGTTATACGTAATTAGGTAAAGGTGACTATGTACATAGTATTACTATTACTCCATTAGAGGACGGAAATCTCGCGCTGATCGCTTTGAAATTGTACATGAAGTTCCGATTATGGTCAAGGACGACGCTTATAAATTTCGGTGAAGTTAAGATTTCATTCAGGGCGTACAATGAACCGAAAACTTTAATTTTGCCCTGTTTTCTAGTCGTTCTAGAGGCAATTATTGTATACAGAACATCACATATTTTAGAAGGTGAAGGGGATCTGACCAAATACTTAGAGCGGTTGTTTAGATTATGATCGGTCAATTTTCCGAGTGTCAAATCAACCAAAATATAAAGTGACCAATTTTTTATTGTATGGCGTAAAAATTCACTTCAAGAAAAAACATTTTAGAAAATATGCAAGACTGTAGAAAGAGTAGTTGTTGATCTATAATCGGTAAAAAGGGTGCAAATATCACGAAATATTGCCCAGGCTTTTCGTAGTAGTTGTGTAGGGTATCATATGGTCGGCCCCGTCCGACTGTTCTGCTCCGCTCACTGGTTTATATATATATATATATATATCGGTGCCGCTCTTTTATCCCTCGCTTCGATTCCTTAAACATCTAAACAGAGATACTCTCTTCATTCAATTTAATTTATTCAGTTTTGACACTTTATTGATTGTCGCCACACATAAAATAAGTTCAAATTAATTTTCGCTGATTTGTTGTCTGTTACGCCTTCAATTTTTGTCAACTTTTGACTGGCGTTGCAATAATTTTGCCACCTAGACAGACATTCGAAGGTGGGTGTTACACATGTCAAATAATAAAAATGATACGAGGTTTAAAGCTACAAAACCATATTCGCACTCCCCAGTTTTGCTTTGTTTCGTTTTATTGCTGGTAAACAGTTGTAAAAATCACAAATAGACAGATTAATGGAGGGACGGACGTTTCCAGTAGATGGAAGTTATGTAGAAGTATTTTTTTCCTCTTCTCTTATGTGTACTGGCAAATTCAATAGCTGTATATTTAATTGTTTATGTGGCAGATTATTATGGGATGGTTGGTATATTTTTTTTTGTGACAGTTTTTTTTTCTACAAATTCTTTAAAAATACACACTACATTATTATACCCTACACAACTATGTTGTCAGGGTATTATAGCTTTGTGCAGCCCCAAATGTTTGTAACGCCGCGAAATATTGGTCCTAGACCCACCTTTAAGTATACCGATCGTCATATCTCGACTAGCTGAGTCGATCTAGACATGTGTGTCCGTCCGTCCGTCCGTCCGTCTGTCCATTATAATTTGTAAACACGATACAGGCCACAGTTATGGACCAATCTTCACGAAATTTTGCATGTAGGATGGGTTCTGGCCAATGAAGACCCCTATTGTTTTTGGAAAAGATCGGTTAATATTTAGGGGATGAAATGGACCAAATACTAAATTTTTGTCGGTTTTTCTGGTCGCTCCAGAGGCCGCAATTATGGCCCAAACACCGCGAATTTTTGCATGGAAAAGGGGATCGGGCCAGAGAATAAGCATGCATGTTTTGATAAAGATCGGTCAATATTTAGCGGGTCAAATGGACCCTGACTTTTGTGTGAAAAATGACAAAATTTGTATTTTATGGCATATATATTTACTCCTGGAGGATGTAGACCCCAGGAGTTGATAGCACATCCAAGAGGAGTGGTTGGCCTTTAAATTAATACCAAATATAGTGATGTATCTACTCAGATGTGGGAGTTACAGTCAAATATTTACAGGTGCTTACGTATTCAGATATTATTCAGTAACCCATTACCACATTAGAGGGAGAAATATCGCGCTGATGGCTTTGAAATTTTTCATGAAGTTCCAGTTATGGTCAAGAACAACGCCTATAATTTTCGGTGATGATCAGATTAAAATTTTGGGATGAAATGGACCGAAAACATCATTTTTTGTGTGTTTTCGAGTAGAGTATAATCCGAAAATCACAACACAACCCACCGTGAAGGTAATCTGGACAAGTATTTAGAAGGACTGTACTGAATATTCGAAAAAAGTAAGGAAGAGGTGTTGTTAACCTCTAATCGGACAAGAGGGGGCAAATATCACGAAATATTACTCAGACTCGGAATAAACATCCTCAGAAAGTTAGAGTTCGTGGTAGTTGTGTAGGGTATCGCATGGTCGGCCCCGCCCGACTATACTGCTCCGCTCACTGGTTTTTAAAATAAAATATTATTTAAAAAATTCATCTCGAAAAGTCCATGGAATGTGTACTTCAAAAAATTCACGTTTATAGCCCTGATAGTCCCTGGAAAAATATTCTTTAAAACATGCCCTCTTAAAGCTTAGATAGTTCTTAGAAAAATCATCTTAAAAAATCCAAACTTATAGCTCTGATAGTCCTTGGGAAAATATTCTTTAAAATTGCTTGGACGTCCTTTAAAATTGTTTCGTTAAATAATATTCGCTTGTAGCTCGGTTAGTCCTAAAAATTATTTTTCAAAAAGGTTAGAAATGCCCCGAAAAAAATATTGTTTAGACATGTAAAAACATCGTTAAATTTGTCCGGCCTGAACTTCTTATAGCCTTCAATACTTGATGGTCCTTCAAAACTCCGTAAATCGGCCGAGTCTATTATATGTGGAGTAAATTTTTGGCATAATGTGGTATTAGGTTGTTCATGTTTCAAATTATAGGTTGGAAATGTGAGATAGGAATTTCAACATACCGACACACATATGGGAGCTGTTTTTATACCCTCCACCATAGTATGGAGGATATATTAATTTTGTCATTCCGTTTGTAACTCATCGAAATATTAATTTCCGACCCTATAAAGTATATATATTCTTGATCAGGGTAAAATTCTAAGACGATCTATGTCCGTCCGTCTGTATATACAGTAGCCCCCAATTTTCGGTATTTTGGGGTTCTTGAGCGCGTTTTTAACCGAATACGCTGAAATTTGGTACATTGAGTTCTTATGGGTTCTAAATGTCTCCACAAAAATTATAAATATAGGTCCACTTTTTCTGGTAGCCCCCATATTACTGTACCTCCTAATTTTCAGTATTTTGGGGATTTTGATCGTATTTTTCCACCGAATTGGCTGTAATTCAGTATTTTGAGTTCTTAATAGGTACCAAATCTCTTCACAAAAAGTTATAAATATAGGTCCTTTTTTCCGGATAGCCCTGTTCAAAGCATTCTGAACATGCTGAACATTACAAAGGTACGAATTTCCAAAACTGATCATAACTTCAAATTTCAGGATTATAGATCTATCAGTTCTTTCAAAAATGTACTAAATTTAGTACACATTAGTACAAATTTTCCAAACTTCCAACACACCCCAATCCTACACTCTAACAATGATCCTAACTCCAAATTTAAGAATCCCAGTTCTATCAGTTCACACAAATCCAAATTTGGTACCATTAAGTACACATTAATACGAATTTCCAAAACATTCTATATAGCAGAATCCTACACCCCAAGAATGATCCTAACACCAAATTTCAGAATCCCAAATTTGGTACACACTCAAGAGCCCAAGAGCGCGTGTTTGAACTGTTTTGACATTTATGATTGATACAACTCGGGCAAATGTTTATATGACACAGATAAGGCAGAGGCTATGTAGAGATAATGCAGCTCAGGAAGTATATCCGCTCGTCAATAAACGCAGCATGAGGCAGACTAAAGACAAACATATTTATCAACACCGACCCGAAATCTAAACAATATTGTATAGCCAAGTTGACGTCGAAAGAAACTTTCGTATATGAACTGAAGTCTGGGTGAATTTTTTGTTTTCACATTTTCATAGAACGTTTACAGCGTAACTAGCTTATACCATGTCTATTCATGCTCCTGACTCTTCACCTATTCAATACAGAACCTAAATTTCAATTCATCGTTTTTATCACACTGGCGTCAATTAACACTGGAGCATTATACCCCACCATATCAAGCTGTACTTAGTCTAACCTTAGTCTGCATTATACTCCACCATATCAAGCTGTACTCAGTCTAACCTGATTGAGTGATGTCCTGAAAAATTTCAGGTTGTCTTTATACTCGATTATAGATGTAGACATGTAGACACACAATATAACTGACGTTTATCCAGGATTTCGCGGTAAATCATTAACTGACCATTAACCACATTCAGTGTCTTTGTAATTGAGTCTCCTAGACTTTAGGCCTCCATAGACTACTGATGGATTTCAGCTCTTCTCTAGAAAATGATATATTCGAATATAAAATAATATTTAGACATCAAATCGATTTGGCCGCATCATTGCCAATTCAATAGTCATTTCAATTGGGCGCCAGTAGGACAATAACAAAAGACTATTACTATGTGTCCGCATTGAAAATGTGAATTGTAATGTACCTTTATAGAGAAACCGAAAAGTCCTAAATATGTCTAGACATGATAAAAGCTAGTAGGCCTATGAAATGTAAAATGAAAAAATTCCACCAGACTCCAGTTCATACACGCAGGCCTCTTTTGACCTCATCTTGGGTATAAAATACTGTTTAGACTTCAGCTCGGCGTTGAAAAACATGTTTGAGCCTGCTTCGTGCTACGAGCGGAAATACTTCCTGAACTTCATTATCTCCTCATAGACTTTGGATTGTCTGTGTCATACAAAAATCTGCACGCGTTGTATTAATCATAGATGTAAAAAAAAACAAATCGACACGCGCTCTTGTGCCGTAGGCCGAAGATTCTATAAATTGTACCAAATTTGGTACACACTAGTACGAATTTCCAAAATTTCCTACATAACCCAATCTGACACCCCAACAGTAATCCTAACTCAAAATTTTAGGATCTCAGCTCTATCAGTTCAACAAAATGTAATACCATTTAGTTTAATTTGGTACCATTAGTACAAATTTCCAAAACTTCCTATATATCTCCAACAGTGACCATAACTCCAAATTTCAGAATTCTAGATCTATCGGTTCACCTACATTGTATTTGTACCAAATTTCGTAACAAATAGTACACATTAGACCGGATTTCTAAAAATTCCCACATAACCCAATCCTACACCCCTCTATCGGTTAACTCAAAATTCAAATTGTACCAAATTTAGTACCCATAAGTATAAATTTCCAAAACTACATCCATAACCCAGTCCTACACTCCAACAGTAAACATTTTTACAAATTTCAGTGTTCCATGTCCTATAAACACAAAACTACTTAGATACTTCCCAAACTACATTCTTATATCGACTCAACTTCTTTCACCCTTTATTTACATTCCCAATTTCTAACTCTATCCGTTCACATGCTACGAAATTTTGTACATTTTAGTACTTTTCGTATACTTATAGTTCGAATTTCCCAAAAGTACATCATTAGTATATCTATCCTACACTCTATCAGTGATCCTCATTCCAAATTGAAGACTTTTAACTCCACCGTTTCGCGAAATATAAATCGTAACATATTTAGTACTTTTTAGCACTTTTGGTGCCATTCTAGTACGAATTTTCATAAACCCAACCTCATCTGACACCTTCGGACTAAGAGTGATCCTCACCCGAAGACTTGATATCCCATGAGAACCCAAAAAATCCAAATAGAGCCAATTTGATTGAATGCCATATTCAAACACCTCAAAATGCCGAATATGAGGGTCTATACCGAAACTTAAAACAATATTGATAATTTTTGGTAGTGAAATTTTCTATTTAGTGAGAAATCAATATATAAAACCAGTAAGGAAAGTAGTAAAGTCGGACTGGGCCGACTATATGATACCCTTCACCACTTTGGGTATATTCTAAATATGTACCCAAACATATGTAGAATATATCTGAACCGATTTCAGGAAAACTTGCCAGAGACTAATTTATATTACATCAGTACGTTGTGTCAATCGGCCAAGCTATGGATCTTTTCACGAAGCTTAGCAACATCATTCTAGACTTAATTCAGTACCCCATATCAAAATTCGTGCAAATCGAAAGATATATAGGGACTTTGATGCACCAATTACCTTAAATCGATTGAAAATATATATGGGAGCTATATCTAAATCTGAACCGATTCTCACGAAATATTGTACACGTCATTCTAGTATCAATTCAGTACGCTATGTCAAATTGCGTGAAAAACGAAGGATATATAGAAACTTTGGTGCACCATTTACATAAAATCGGACCAAAATATATATGGGAGCTATATCTAAATTTGAACCGATTTTCAAGAAACTTTGCAGACATCATTTTAGACTTAATTTAGTACGCTATGCCAAATTTCGTGCAAATCGAAACATATATAGGTACTTTGGTGCACCATTTACCTTAAATCGGACGAAAATATATATGGGAGCTATATCTAAATCTGAACCGATTTTTAGGAAACTTAACACATCATTCTAGACATAATTCATTACGCTATGCCAAATTTCGTGCAGATCGAAAGACATTTAGGGACTTTGGCGCACCATTTACATTAAATCGGACGAAAATATATATGGGAACTATATCTAAATCTGAACCGATTCTCACGAAACTTTGCACACATCATTCTAGTATCAATTCAGTACCCTATGCCAAATTTCGTGCAAATCGAACGATATATAGGGACATTGGTACACCATTTACATTAAATAGGACGAAAATATATATGGGAGCTATATCTAAATCTGAACCGATTTTTTCCAATTTCAATAGGGTTCGTCCTTGAGCCAAATAAGTGACCTGTGCCAAATTTCATCCAATTCGGATCATAAATGCGACTTGTACTTTGATTACAATTTAACATGGACAGACAGACAGACGGACGGACGGACATGCATAAATCGACTTAAAAAGTGATTTCATGCATATTCTAAAAAGGAACCATGTGTCTATCTCGTTTCCTTTTGCCTGTTACAAACATATGCACAAAGACATAATACCCTGTACCACAGTATGGTGAAGGATATAATTATAGCCAATTCTGCTGAAGCACTTGCCAAAGCTGTCCAAAAATACCGAAAATTTGGAATGTGACGTTATATGGGGATTATCCTAAACAGTGGGCCATATTGATAATTTTTAGTAAGAAGACTTTCTACCCAATGAGAACCCAAAATATCAAATAAAGGTGAAAGTGTTACCGAATATTGTAGAGTACCACTAAGTGGACGGATATATCCCACTTTCAAGATTAAGAATATATCGTCTTTATGGGATCTCAGGTGAATATTTGAATGACAAATTTAATATGGTGCTGGGATAAAAATGCATGCTTTGAAAAATATTTTTTTATTAATCCACGCTTTTAGATATTCTTCTTCTACAACGCGCTACTTATGTATTCACACCACCAAATTTACATGCAGGTGGCCAGATCTCATGACTATAATCATCATCATGATCAGTTGTATGTATAGAGCCATTCAGTCCCTCATGGTAATAACTTAAATTGCTTAGAAAAAATAACACACAAAAAAAAAACTAACAGTTACCGAAATTTATGATCATTTAGCTACCGGGGTAAAGGAAAATACGGCGGATCGGCCTAACTGCCTACATAACTACCGTCGAATGGACAGATATTTATTTGATTTCTTTGGTATTTACATAGCTGTTGCATATCTAACCCGGCGATAGCAATTGCTGGCTGTGACTTCCAACGAGGTTCTGCACTTCGTCGTCTTGGTTAGAGTACAAAATGCGCCGTAATCTCCTAAGTTGCAACGTGCATCGAATGTAGATTTTATTTATGCAAATCTCACATTTGCCACAATGCACGAAGAAGAAGAAGAGGTAAAAAATCGTCATTTGCCACCGAGATGCAATGGTCCAAGAAGAACAACAATTATGGCACTGTCAAGATAATAACCGGTGAAATAATTCATTACCAATGTTGTCGGTGTAGACAAGTGGTATTTTTCTGAGAGGGTCTGTGTTCAAAACCAAACATAAAAATTGTTATTTTTCTATAGAAAAAAAAATTATTTTTGATATTTAACATTTAGAATTTTGAGATATGGGATATTCCATATAAATTTTAAATTAAATTAAAGTAAAAATCCTTTTTCAACAAAATTTAAAAAAAGTGGGACTTCAAAGGATCTTCCACAAAAAACTTTCGGTTAAAATATAATTTCAATATATGGTCTGTTCCCGTACTGCAATAATCTACTAGTTTTTACTATTTTCTTCGATATCATAAAGGAAAAATGGTTATCGTAGTAAAAAGTTCTACATTCATGCAGGTTCTGAAACACAGACCAATATTTTAACATAAAAAAAGACGAATTCTTTTTTATTTTTTTTTTTTCGAAAAATATGGCGTTAATATTTTTGAAAATAATATTTAATTAATTGAATGCCTCATATCCTCAAAGTTCGATTTCCAGTTTTCAACGTTTTTTTTTTGATAAATAATTTAAAAAGTAGAATTATATAAAAAAATCCGCACATCAATACAAGTCGTGTTTATTTATTTTTTTTATAATCTGTTAATTTGGCATTTTGTTCAAGCAATTAGATATTTATTCGCCGAAAACCAATCCCCCTTGTTCTGAACATTCAAAAGTTGTTTGTTAACAGCTGCCCCATTGACCCTTTAACAATGGAGACAAACAGACCTGAAAAATTATTAGGCAGGTCTACCGAAAACAATGCCTTATTTGATATTACCACTAAATTGTCATGACACCCACAGTGTGAAGTCACTCCTTTGATTATGAACGATCACAAGACCAGAGGTGTTGAAATAAATCATCATCGATGTGATACTTAATAAATTTTATTGTAAATAAAAATAATTGCTATTTTATTTTCTACGGGGGCTACTATATACATTCCTGGCATAGAAAATACTAATTGTTGCCTAGTGCCATCTGACATTTCGATTGAAAAGTTCAAAATTTGTAGCAAAAAAAAAAAAAAAATAATAATAATAATAAATAAATACAATAAAATAAAAATAAATAAATAAATAAGTAAAAGAAAAAAAAAACAACAGCAAGGAAAGTTCAAAAGTCGGACGGGGCCGACTATATGATACCTTTCACCAATTTGGGTACAAGCAAGAGATGCTCATATGTACAATATCTTTTAGATAGAATAGTCATAACATCTTTGGAGGACCATTGAAATGGAATCGAACGAAATTATATGCATACATAGATATTTGAACTAAATTAAAATAACCCATATACGACACAAAACGAATACACGTCATTCTAGGTTCGATTTGGTACGTTGTGCAGTAATTCGTCCTAAGCGGACAAACTTTAGTTATTTGGTACATCATTTTGATGAAACCGAACATTATATGGTACCTATATCTAAACCTAAAAAGACTTCAATCCAATACGCTATGTAATATTTCACGTTACGCGAACAGACATAGGTTCCTCCATTTGCATAAAATCAGACAAAAATATATGAGGGAGCTATATCTACATCAGAACCAATTTCCACAACAAAATATCATGCAAATAGACCAGGATCTATGGTGCACCACTTACATAAAATGGGACTAAAGTATATATGTGAGCTATATCTAAATCTGAATCGCGGACGGTAACCTGAAGTAATTTCAGGACGCTGCACAGTGGGTTAGAATACCCTGTTTCCTTGGATTAATTAAAAAATTAAATTTTAAGTATCGTTAAAATTTTTGCACACGGTTAAAGTATATAAAATTCTACATCATTTGTCGTTGAAATTAATGTCAAAAGTGGACAGGTGTTTTTGTAGTGAAACTTCAAAGTCAAACTTCATACAAATTTTTGTGCCAAAAAAGGCTGAAAAAAGTGAAAACGTTCCCGTAGAAAATTTTATTTATTTTAAAAAGTATTGTAAAAGTTAAACATTTTTCAACGGAACCATGAAGTTTAGGTTATTTTGCAAATACTTCGTTAACATTTGAGTATGAAATTGTGTTTGGAAGTGATTAAGATTTAGTTATTTATATTGAAAATGCCAAAAAAAAAATAATATTTTTATATTTTAAATGGATAAATAGTTATTATTCGTCCACATTCGTGTCATAATTTTTGGTTTATATTAAAGAGGACATAAATCTGTGTTATATTGTAAAATTTTACGCTGCCCTTTTGTGCCTTTTAGAAGCTATGCGTTGTTTAATACAAGTGTTGTAGCAGTCAAATTAGCTAAAAGTCACATTGATCTCGTGGCTGGTGCTGTTGTTGAGTGTTGTGTTTTCTTGTTTTTCATGTTATTTTTTCTAATTATTTTATTGTTGTTATTTTTGTTTCTTTTAATGATATTCTTTGTTACAATAATATTTTGTTTTTGTTTATTTTAATAATATTCATTGTTTTGACAAATAGTGATTGTGTTGTGCAGTTTCAAGTAGTCGGGTAAAAGCGTTCTTTATTAGCATTTTTTATAGGTACAAGTTCGAACGTTGTTTTTATACCCTTCACCACACTGTGGTACAGGGTATTATGTCTTTGTGCATATGTTTGTAACAGGCAAAAGGAAACGAGATAGACACATGGTTCCTTTTGAGAATATGCATAGAATCACTTTCTAAGTCGATTTAAGCATGTCCGTCCGTCCGTCCGTCCGTCTGTCCGTCTGTCTGTCTGTCCATGTTAAATTGTAAACAAAGTACAGGTCGCATTTATGATCCGAATTGGATGAAATTTGGCATAGGTCACTTATTCGGCCCAAGGACGAACCCTATTGAAATTGGGAAAAATCGGTTCAGATTTAGATATAGCTCCCATATATATATTTAACCGATTTAATGTAAACGGTCCCTATATATCTTTCGATTTGCACGAAATTTGGTACAGCGTAATCATTTAAGTCTAGAATGATGTCTGCCAAGTTTCGTGAAAATCGGTCCAGATTTAGATATAGCTCCCATATATAGTTTCGTCCGATTTCATGTAAATGGTGCCCCAAAGTCCCTATATATATTTCGATTTGCACGAAAATTGGCATAACGTATTAAATTAAGCCTAGAGTGATGTCTGCCAAGTTTCGAGAAAATCGGTTCAGATTTAGATATAGCTCCCATATATAGTTTCGTCCGATTTCATGTAAATGGTGCCCCAAAGTCCCTATATATCTTTCGATTTGCACGAAATTTGGCATAACGTATTAAATTAAGCCTAGAGTGATGTCTGCCAAGTTTCGAGAAAATCGGTTCAGATTTAGATATAGCTCCCATATATAGTTTCGTCCGATTTCATGTAAATGGTGCCCCAAAGTCCCTATATACCCTTCGATTTGCTCGAAATTTGGCATAGCGAAATGGATTAGGTCTAGATTGATGTGTGTTAAGTTTGCTGAAAATCGGTTCAGATTTAGATATAGCTCCCATATATATTTGCGTCCGATTTAAGGTAAATGGAGTACCAAAGTCCCTATATATCTTTCGATTTGCACGAAATTTGGCATAACGTATTAAATTAAGCCTAGAGTGATGTCTGCCAAGTTTCGAGAAAATCGGTTCAGATTTAGATATAGCTCCCATATATAGTTTCGTCCGATTTCATGTAAATGGTGCCCCAAATTCCCTATATATCTTTCGATTTGCACGAAATTTGGCATAACGTATTAAATTAAGCCTTGAGTGATGTTTGCGAAGTTTCGAGAAAATCGGTTCAGATTTAGATATAGCTCCATATATAGTTTCGTCCGATTTGATGTAAATGGTGCCCCAAAGTCCCTATATATCCTTCGATTTGCTCGAAATTTGGCATAGCGAAATGGATTAGGTCTAGATTTATGTGTGTTAAGTTTGCTGAAAATCGGTTCAGATTTAGATATAGCTCCCATATATATTTTCGTCCGATTTAAGGTAAATGGTGTACCAAAGTCCCTATATATCCTTCGATTTGCACGAAATTTGGCATATCGTACTTAATTAAGTCTAGAATAGTGCACGTTAAGTTTCTCGAAAATCGGTTTGGATTTAAATATAGCTCCTATATAAATTTTCGTCCGATTTAATGTAAATAGTGTACCGAAGTCCCTATACATATTTCGATTTGCACAAAATTTGGCATAGTGTACTAAAATGAGTCTGGAGATTTAAGTGAAATGAGATTTATATATAGCTCCTATATATTTTTGCTTCCGATTTTATGTAAATTGTGCACTAAAGACCCAAAGTTTGTCCGATTGCCACACAATTATGTACAATACAGAAGTTAATATAAGATAATCTCTGCCATTCTCATTGAAATCGGTTCAGATTTTGATATAGCTTCTACATATATATTTTCGTCCAATTTTACACAAAATTGACACAAATTTTGCACAACGTACTAAAGTTTTGAAATTTGGAAAGTGTAGAAATCGGTTCAGATTTTGATAGAGCTTCTATATATATTTTCTGCCGAGTTTTGGTAATTTTGTCCCATTGTAAGAAGCAACCGTATATCTGAACAAATGAAAAATTTAGTATAGGTTGCAGAATTCGACGTCTATTAGCATTCATCTGTTGAATATACCCAAAGTGGTGAAGGGTATCATATAGTCGGCCCCGCCCGACTTTTCTACTTTCCTTACTGGTTTATAATCGTCGAAGCTTATGATGAATTCGAGCGCTCAAACAATGAATGACAAGATGACATTTTTAGCTAAAGAAATCAAAAAAAAAACGCACCAAAACGCTAGAAAAATCTGCCGAAATAACAAAAATATATGTTAATTTAATAAAAATGCACGTGTCGGTTATAGCTGTATCCAGTGGCCATGAGATTAATAATGAAAAATTTCAAATATATGCACACAATACAGGACGACTTTTTGTTGAAACGTATCCTTTGTATAATATGCCTACCACTTTGCACAAGTTTTTTATTCACGGACCCGAAATTGTGTCAAATGCCCTTTTACATATTGAGCAATTATCAGAAGTTGGTGATGCTGCGGACAGAGGTGGCCTGTGAGAAACAGTGACGTAAATGACATACACCGACTCAAAACCATTATGTTTTTTATAAAATGGCTATTAACATTTATCGAGTTGGAAATAACGTATGCTTTACTCAAATTCATACCGAATATCAAAATTTTTTTCTTAAAAAAAATTCGGAATTTGTTTATCAGTTCTAGTAAAGAATAGCCAGATATACAGTAAAAATAATATATGTTCTTGAAAATGACTGTATATGGTGATAATATTGAAATAAATGACGTTTACTACATTTTATACAGGTATATGTCGTTTTCGACGTTTACACCTTTTTGGCAGTCGAAAACCTGAAAATTCGTCATACGGACCATCCCCGGCTGCGGATGATGACGATGTGGATGATTAACTTTAAGATGTATAAAATTCAATGTTTAAGTTATCATATTGTACTCCTTGCACTATATACCTACACTGATATTTGGCACTACTTAATAAAATTATACTCAAATATACTTAGAAAACATTTTTTTAACTTATTTTAATGGTATTAACTGAAAAATAAAGAAAAATTATTCTAACATAGCTTCCCTGATTTGATCCAAGAAAACATGGTACTCTAACCCACTGTGCGCTGTGCAACATTTTGTCTCAATCGTTTTTCGTTCGGTTCCACGCAATTCACACCTACCCAGCCAATCGTGGGAACGACCGTCCTATAACGAATGGTACGTGAACATGTCCGGACAATGCTTACTAGGTTAGTAAGGATGTCAGACGCTGTGCAACATTTTGTCTCAATCGGACAAACATTAACTGCATGGTGCACTTTAAATCGCAGAAACTATATATGGAAGCTATATGTTATCTGCACCGATTCCAACAAAACTTCGCATACATCAATCCAGACCTAATTCAGTACGCTGTGCAAAACTCTGTCTCAATCGGGCAAATATTGACATGATGGTGCTGCATTTACTTTAAATCCGACGAAAAAATATATGGTAGCTATATTTAAATCAGAACCGATTCCAACAATACTTCGCATCAATATTGATCTAATTCAGTAAGCTGTGTAAAATTTTGTAAAATCGGACAAATATTGGTAGTAATTTGTATGGGATCTATATCTAAATCTAAACTGATTTCAAAACTGAGCATATATCAATCTATACCTAATTCATTACGCTGAAAATTTTGTGTCAATCGGCATATATTTGACTCTTTGGTACTCCATTTACATAAAATCGAACGAAACTATATAGGAGCTATATCTAAATCTGAACCGATTCCAACAAAACTTCGCATATATCAATCCAGACCTAATTCAGTACGCTGTGCAAAATTCTGCCTCAATCGGACAAAAATTGACATTATGGTGCTCCATTTACTTTAAATCGAGCGAATATATGATATATGGGAGCTATATCTAAATCTGAATCGATTTCAACATTACTTCACTCCTGCAGTAATTTCAATACGGATGTCAACCTGTAGTATCTTCAATACACTATGCACAATTTTGTCTCAATCGGAGAAACATTGCTAGTATGACGCATCATTTAAATAGAATATCTAAATCTGAACCGATTTCAACAAAACTTTGCAGACATCAACATGGATCTAATTCCGTAAGCTGTGCACAATTTTGTGCCAATCGGCCTAAATTTGGCTCTTTGTATATATCTAAATCAGAACCGATTACAACAAAACTGATCTTATATTAATCTAGACCTAATTCTGTATTCTGAGCAAAATATTGTCTCAATCGGACCAATATTGGGAGTTTGGTGCAGTATTTACATAAAATCGGACGAAACTATATATGGGGGCTATATCTAAACTGATTTCAACAAAAATTAGCATACATTAATTTGGACATAAGTCAGTGCTCTGTGCTAAATGTTGTCTCAATCGGACCAATATTGGGAGTTTACACAAAATCGGACGAAATTATATATGGGAACTATGTCTAAATATAAACTGATTTCCAACTCGTGAACATTTTCTTAAAACCAAGTATATTATGACTGCATCGATGAACTTAAATATATGTATGGCGATGAGACACCGTCCTTTAGGATTTTTGTGTAAAAGAAAATCTTAGTGCCGATCTTAGTTTTCGTATAGAATACATAGAACAACCTCCAGCAAATTTTGTTTTTCGTTCGGTCCCACGCCATTCACTCCTACCCCAGCCAAGGTGGGAACGACCTTCCTATAACGAAAGGTACGCGAACACTCCATGTCCGGATTGTGCTCACTAGGTAAGTAAGGATGTCAGCAAGATTGAATCGTAAAGGCCAATTACACTTCTATCGTCAGTAGCTAAGAGACTTGACTCGTTTAGAAACAGTTTTCTAGTAGCCGAACACCAATTTGGATTTCGTAAATAGCACAGCCAAACAACTGTTCGAAGACATCGAGAAATATTAGATAATCAAGTTTTCTTTCACTGCGTTTCAATAATCCTAATAAATATTTGACTTTATTAATGCAAGACTCTATACTAAGCTCAGTTTACACACATTTATTAAAAAAAAACTCAGAATTTTTTTGTAATTTTTTGTTTACATATCTACATATTTTTCCAGATAATAAAACGGGACGCCCTTCTTTGCAAATATTAAAAGGAAATTGCTCTCAAAAAATGTTACAGATCTTCAAAAATTGATAAACGAACTGTGGGGAACTTCGCTTCATATGTAAGCCATTCAATCATAATCAAATATTTATATTCCACTTATAGATACCAATTATGAAAAAAATGTTGTCACTTCCTGAACATTCGGGTGCAATGAACGGAAAACTTTAATTTTGTCAGATGTTCTAGTCGCTCTAGAGGCAAATATTATATGCAGAACATCACATATTTTACAAGGTGAAGGGGATCTGACCAAATACTTCGAGCGGAAATTTTGCATGTAGGATGGGTTTTGGCCAATGAAGACACCTATTGTTTTTGGAAAAGATCGGTTAATATTTAGGGGATGAAATGGACCAAAAACTTTATTTTTGTCGGTTTTTCTGGTTGCTCCAGAGGCCGCAAATATGGCCCAAACACCGCGAATTTTTGAATGGAGAAGGAGATCGGGTCAAAGAATATTCTATAGAGTATATATTAACCCCTGTAGGACATAGACCCGATAAGTTCACAGTATATCCAAGAGGAGTGGTTGACCTTTAAATTAATACCAATTATATTGTCGTAGGTACTCGGATGAGGGAGTTTAACTTATATATTTACAGGTGCTTACGGATTCATATATTATTTAGTAACCTATTACCACACTGGAGGGCGGAAATATAGCGCTGATCGCTTTGAAATGTTCCATGAGATTCCAGTTATGGTCAAGGACAACGCCTAAAATGTTATGTGATGATCAGATAATAATATTGGGATGAAGTGGACCGAAAACTTAAATATTTAAAATTTTCGAGTCGACAGCCGAACATCACAACACAACCCACGGTGAAGGGAATCTCTACAATTAATTAGAGGGGCTGTACTGATTTTTAGAAACATTTGCTGACCTCTAGCCAGTCAAAAGTGTGCAAATATCGCGAAATATTGTCTAATCTCAGAATATAGAACCACAGAATGTTAGATTTTCATGGAAGTTGTGTAGGGTATCGTATGGTCGGCCCCGTCCGACTATAATGCTCGGCTCACTGGTTTTTAAATTTTTGACCACAAAAATATGCGATTTTCCAAAAATATGTTTTCAATGATCCGCCATTTGGTTAATTTTTGAGCGAAGTGAATAATCCTAGTTTATACGAGAGCTAGACATGTACTCTTTCTAACACAGTTAGAATTTTCGGATTCCCATTTTCCAGTGAGTTATTTATCATGCCCGCCATCAAAAATATGGACTTTATTTAATCACAAAAAACAACAACAAAACAATAAAACAATTGTAAATTATTTTTCCTTTAAATCTTGAAAAATATATATCTGCAAAGTTATAAAACTTAACAAACTTTGGTACAGATTTACTGGCCCCTTGAAAATCTTGAAAATTTTAAATCAAGAAAGGGGGGGGGTTTCCCTTAAATATAACCTAAATATGTTCATATGTTCTCATTTTTTTCTTCGATTTCATTTAATTCAACATTTCACACATTAGGCTATAAATCGCAGTTTAACAAAATATTTTCGTGCAAAAAAAAAAAAAAAAAAAAAAAAAAAACGAATATTTGTCATGATCAACAAGAAACTAAAATTCAATTATGAAATACCAAACATTTCGGTCACGCTCCAATATCCGAACATTTGTCACATTTATTTCACAATGATTGGCGTTGAGACAATTTTAATGAGTTTTACCCAAAGCCTGACAATTTGTTGGCCAACTGTGTCACAAATCTTGGCATTTTAATCAGTAATTGTGAATTATTGTCGTCGAAGTTGTAAATTAAACACTGCATTTACAACAACAGCAAAAGCAATAATAAAGAAGTTGTTGTTTTTACACTTTTCACAATTCATAATTTAGTTAGGTTAGGAAATTTGGAGTTGATCCAACTTGGCAACAACAACAATGAAGGTGTCTGGTGGACGGAGGTGTTTTGCTAAATACTTCATGGCTTGGCTGATTGGCTGCCCGATCACAATCAAATGGTCTTAATAGCGACAAGGAAAATTACATCATTTTTGGGGTTTCTTTTTTGGAGTTTAACGCTGTTTTTCATGTTGTTTTAACTCCGCCTTTAACAGCTCATAAGTTTGGTTATTACTTTTTTAATAAATAGACAACAGTGGTTTCTATGTGCATATGGTCAATTGAAAATGTCAGAGCTGGAAGGATAAATGGTGATTTCAGACTTCATAAGATGAGAAGTTTCAGGCATTCTACTTCTCCCACTACTTGAAAGTGGTGTCACGTGAGCTCACTTTCAAATAAAAATAACGAAAAGTCGGACCTGAGTTTGGAGATGATCAAAAGAAAATAATTTCAAAGAAGTCCCATTGACAACTGTAAAAATCTTTAGAACAATTACCAAGTTCCTATTGATAATCAACCCAGTTCTTTCGAATAACCTATAATCAGTGTTTTAAATTTTTTTTTCTTCGGGGATATAATATTCGATCCCAAGTATTAATGTTCTATACTTCTGGTGGAGCGCATGCAAACTTCGTTACGATCGTACATAAGTAAATTAAACTTCATTCACCACACTGTGGTACAGGGTATTATGTCTTTGTGCAACCAAATTCCCTTTATATCTCTCGATTTGCACGAAATTTGGTATGGCGTTCTGAATTATGTCTAGAATAATGTGTGCTAAGTTTTATAAAAATCGGTTCAGATTTTGATGTAGCTCCCAAATATATTTTCGTCCGATTTAAGGTATATTGTGTACCAAAGTCCCTATATATCTTTCGATTTGCACGAAATTTGGCACAGCATAATGATTTAGGTCTAGCATGATGTGTGTTAAGTTTCGTGAAAATCGGTTCAGATTTGAATATAGCTCCCATATATATTTCCGTCCGATTTAAGGTAAATGGTGTACCAAAGTCTCTATATATCTTTCGATTTGCACGAAATTTGCCACAGCGTACTGATTTAAGTCTAGAACGATGTGTGTTAAATTTCGTGAAAATCGGTTCAGATTTAGATATAGCTCTTATATATATTTTCGTCCGATTTTAGGTAAATAGTGCAACACAGTCCCTTTTTATCTTTCGATTTGCACGAAATTTGGCACAGCATAATGATTTAGGTCTAGCATGATGTGTGTTAAGTTTCGTGAAAATCGGTTCAGATTTGAATATAGCTCCCATATATATTTCCGTCCGATTTAAGGTAAATGGTGTACCAAAGTCTCTATATATCTTTCGATTTGCACGAAATTTGCCACAGCGTACTGATTTAAGTCTAGAACGATGTGTGTTAAATTTCGTGAAAATCGGTTCAGATTTAGATATAGCTCTTATATATATTTTCGTCCGATTTTAGGTAAATAGTGCAACACAGTCCCTTTATATCCTTTGATTTGCACAAAATTTGGCATAGCGTACTGAATTAAGTCTAGAGAGATGTTTGTTAATTTTCGTACCGAATAGCGTGTATCAATTTTGCTATAAATTGTTTTTTAGGATTCATATGTACAATATACCCAAAGTGGTGAAGGGTATCATATAGTCGGCCAAGTCCGACTTTACTACTTTCCTTACTGGTTTAAAATTAGTTCAAATATCTATGTAGTCCACACATTTAATTTCGTCATGCCTACAGGATATTGTACATATGAACGTCTCTTGTAGTCACCAAAAGTGCTGAAGGGTATCATATAGTCGGCTCCGTCCGACTTTTGAACTTTCCTTACTGGCTTTGTCATGGGAGCGACATTATATCCCCAAATGTTTACAATATGATTTTTTTTTCTAAAATAAATGTATATCCGCTGTGATTTTGATTACGAATTTGGGACAAAAAATATATATTTTGAAATACATGGAACACTTAGGAAACAAAGGAGGAATTTAAACATTTCGATAGGTGATTTTTTCTAGATAAAACAATAACTTAGGAAATAAGCATGTGTGATATTAAAACCTAAAACTGAGCACTTTGAAAACATTCAACAGAAGTTAAGCGAAGCAACTGGACGAGTTACGGAAATGGCAATCTTTATTAAAGTCGAAGCATTTAGCTTGCTTTTAATAATTTTCAAAATTTGCAATGGAATTCTAGGGGATGAGGTAAATAGTTGTAATTGTACACAAAAGATATTTGAAATATTTTCAAAAATTTTATTTTTTTATTTCAGATAATTGTTGCCACAAAATCCCAACAAAATGAGATATTTTCTGACATTCATGAAAAATTAAATGAACTGGAGCAAAATTTCACAAACACGCAACAAATATTAGAGGAAACTCAAAAGAATTTAACACTCTGTATAAATGAAAATCCCCAAATCAATGGAATTTTAGAGAAAATATATAAACTGGAGATGAGTGTAAAAGATATGCGAGGAAATTGCAAACAGCCGTGTGACATTGTCATACAAAGACGAATGGATGGTTCCGAAGATTTCTATCGTACCTGGGCCGATTATAAACATGGATTTGGTAATAGTTCTGGAGAATTTTTCATTGGTCTGGATAAATTGAACGAACTTACCAATTCACGTCCCTATGAGCTGCTGATTGTCATGGAAGACTGGGAAAATGATAGACGTTTTGCTCGATATGATCAATTTATAATTGGCACAGAAGCGGAAAAGTATGTCCTCAGGGTATTGGGGAAATATAGTGGTTCGGCTGGTGATGGTTTGACATATTCACTGGGTTCGAAATTTAGTACCAAGGATCAAGACAATGATGAATGGTCAAAAAATTGTGCTGTTGAATATACTGGAGCTTGGTGGTATAAGCAATGTCATTACAGGTGCGTCCGTTGCGATTTGAATAGACAGAAAAATAATAATTTTTATTTTCTTCAATAGCAATCTGAACGGAAGTTATCTGAGAGGTAAAAACAAGCAATATGGACAAGGAGTTATCTGGCACCCATTAAAAGGAGATTATTATTCGATGAAATTCATTGAAATGATTATACGTCCTAATTAAATTGCATGGAGATTGATTCTTCTTGTTTTTCTTTGGTTTTGGCTTAGCCATATTTATTGAATAGAAACTTAAAACTAAACAGCATGGCCTACTGATAATTAACAATAAATAAACATATAGCTATTCGCCATCTTCTAAATACAGCGACTTCTGGCATTTTCTTCGCTCTTCTATACCCTTTTCTGGGTTACAAAATGTGTTTATCGTTATCGATAATACTCTTAAAAGATCGATAACATTATAATATTATTTACATAATTTTAAACTAGGATTGTATTAATAAGCTTAAATATAATTGTATAAATAAGGTAAATGAGGTTTACATAAATTCATAGTTATCTTGATTTGTTTAAACCAGTGAGCGGAGCAGTATAGTCGGACGGGGCCGACCCTTCACAACTTCCATGAAAATCTAACATTCTGTGGTTCTATATTCTGAGATTGGGCAATATTTCGCGATATTTGCACACTTTTGACTGGCTAGAGGTCAGCAAATGTTTCTAAAAATCAGTACAGCCCCTCTAATTAATTGTACAGATTGCTTTCACCGTGGGTTGTGTTGTGATGTTCGGCTTTCGACTCGAAAAGTTTAAATAATTAAGTTTTCGGTCCACTTCATCCGAAAAATTATTATCTGATCATCACATAACATTTTAAGCGTTGTCCTTGACCATAACTGGAACCTCATGGAACATTTCACAGTGATCAGCGCTATATTTCCGCCCTCCAGTGTGGTAATAGGTTACTAAATAATATATGAATACGTAAGCACCTGTAAATATTTAAGTGTAAATCCCTCAATATAATTGGTATCAATTTTAAGGTCAACCATACCTTTTGGATATACTATCAACTTCTCGGGCCTATGTCCTTCAAGAGTAAATATATACGCCATAGAATAAAAATTTTGTCGTTTTCACACAAAAGTTAGGGTCCATTTGACCCGCTAAATATTGACCGATCCTTATCAAAACGGATATGCTTATTCTTTGACTCGATCCCCTTCCCCATTCAAAAATTCGCGGTGTTTGGGCCATAATTGCGGCCTCTGGAGCGAGCAGAGAAACCGACAAAAATTTATTATTTGGTCCATTTCATCCTCTAAATATTAACCGATCTTTCCCAAAAACAATAGGGGTCTTCATTGGCCAGAACCCATCCTACATGCAAAATTTCGTGAAGATTGGTCCATAACTGTGGCCTGTATCGTGTTTACAAATTATAATGGACAGACGGACGGACGGACACACATGTCTAGATCGACTCAGCTAGTCGAGATATGACGATCGGTATGCTTAAAGGTGGGTCTAGGACCAATATTTCGCGGCGTTACAAACTTTTGGGGCTGCACAAAGCTATAATACCCTGACAACATGTTGTGTAGGGTATAATTAAGGCTGTTAATGCAAATTAAGACTGTCGTCTGTCTAGGCTTATTTATTGAATAAAAGGCGTATAACTAAACAGAATGGCCTACTGATAATTTAATCTATACTAATAAAAGAGTAAAGTGATTGACTGACTGATTTAACGATTCATCAACGCCCAGACGAAACGGCTGAAGCTAGAATCTTGAAATTTTGGGTGAGGGTCACTCTTGGCCCAAATGTGACAGATAAGGCTGGGTTTTTGGAAATTCGTACTAAAAGGGTACGAAAAGTACTAAGAAGTACTAAATATGATATCATTTGTATTTGGCGAACCAGTAGAGCTAGAACTCTGAAATTTGGATTGAGGGTCACTGATGGAGTGTAGGATAGATGTACCAAAGGGTTTTTGGAAATTCGAACTACAACTGTCCGAAATGTACGAAAATGTACTAAATTTGGTACAATTCTGTAGCATGAGAACGGATAGAGCTAAAAACATGAAATTTGGAATGCGAATTAGGGTTGGGAAGTAGGGTCGATATAAGGAGATGGTTTTGAAACCGTGTATTCATGTGTACGAAAAGTACTATATGGTACTATATTTGGTACAAATTTGATTTGGAGGTACAAATGGAGCTTGAATCCTGAAAATTGATATTAACATTACCGTTGGAGTATAGGATTGGGGTATGTACGTAGTTTTGGAAATTTGTTACTTATGAGTACGAAAAGTACTAAATCGTACTATAATTGGGATGTGTAGAATGTTTTAAAAATTCGTACTACTGTGTACCAAATTTTGTACAATTTAAATTGTGGGTGAACAGATAGAGTTGGAATCCTGAAACATGGATTTAGTATCACTCTTGGGGTGAAGTTTTGGGTTAAGTAGGATGTTTTGGAAATTCGTACTACTGTGTACTAAATTTGGTACAATTTGAATTGTGGGTCAACCGATAAAGTTGGAATCCTGAAACTTGGATTTAGGAACACTGTGGGGGTGTTGGTTTGGGCTAAGAAGGAGGTTTTGGAAATTCGATTTATTGTGTACTAAATTTGGTACAATTTGAATTGTGGGTGAACCTATAGAGTTGGAATCCTAAAACTTGTATTTACGATCACTGTAGGGATGTAGGATTGAGGTAGGTAGGAAGTTTTGGAAAGTGGTACTACTGTGTACTAACTTTGGTACAATTTGAATTGTAGGTCAACCGATAAAGTTGGAATCCTGAAACTTGGATTTAGGATGACTGTGGGGGTGTAAGAAGTTTTGGACATTGGTACAACTATGTACTAAATTTGGTACAATTTGAATTGTGGGTGAACCAATAGAGTTGGAATCCTGAAACTTGAATTTAGGATGACTGTGCGGGTGTAGGATTGATGTATGTAGGAAGTTTTGAACATTGGTACAACTATGTACTAAATTTGCTACAATTTAAATTGTGGGTGAACCAATAGAGTTGGAATTCTGAAACTTGGATTTAGGATCACTGTGGGAGTGTATGTTTGGGTTAAGTAGAAAGTTTTGGATATTCGTACTACTGTGTACTAAATATGATACTATTTGGATTATAATTAAGATTTTATCTAATTCATGATGTCAATTGGATTGCATGATGTTGGTAGTAATTGAAATTTTTACTTATGTATTCTAACTGGTACTAAATGTGATACAAATTGGATTTAGGTGAGCCGATAGAATTCTGAAATTTGGAATTAAGATTGAGGTATGTAGGAAGTGTTGTAAATTCGTACTGATGATTGTTAAAGTAGGTAGTTATGGAAATTTATATTAATGTGCACTAACTGATACTCAATTTGGATTTGGGTGAAGCTATATTAGATTTTTTTCAAAATAAGTATTACAAGAGTACAAATAGTAAAAAAATTACACCAAATTTAGTATAGAGGTAGATTTCTGTTGCGGTCGGAATGGGTGTGTAGGTTTGAGATATGGAGGTAGATTTGAGAACATACTATGGCAGAACATACTAAATGGTTCTAAAATTTTAATAGTGGTCGATATAGGGTTTTAAATACATCCCACATTCGCTAACGAAGTAGCGGGTATATGCGTCCACTAGCATATACCTGAAAAGTACTGTACTTATTTCTATGAATATTTGAAAATGTAAATACAATTATTAACAGTTCTGACGAAATGCTCGCAAAATGCTGTCTTATTGGAGATTTTAACACATTTCTACAGGGTGCTTAATTAACGCTTACTGACAACCAACAATGTTGCTAATTTAATAACTTTTATAATATAAATTTCTAAAAAACAAATAGTTTGTTTTGAGACTTATAGTGAAATTTGAATGTAGAAGAGTTTATTCTTTGATACTATGCACGAAAAATGAAGTTTTATATTGCTTTCATAAACTTTATTGAAAAAAAGTACTGTGAAACGGATTAACTTTATTTTATTCCAATTATGTATTGTAAAAGGCCTCTAGTTGGGCGTCAATGGAACTTTAGATGTGTTGGATGTCTGCAAAACATCCAATGCTCCGAAATTTGTAGCGATTCATAAATAATAATAATAAGGATTTGGTTATTTTGAAATACATACTTTATTACTATTCTGCGCAATCTTATCAGATGGATACGATGTATCGTGTTTGAATGGAGATTGCTTAATGAGTGACTTCTTGATTTTTTTTTTGTTTTGGCATAGCCATATTTATTGAATAAAAGACTTATAACTAAACAGCATGACCTACTGATAATTTAACAATAAATAAACATATAGCTGTTCGCCATCTTCTAAATAGCGAATTCTTGTATTTTCTTCGCTCTTTTATACCCTTTTCTGGGTTACAAAATATGTTTATCGTTATCGATAATATTCTTAAAAGATCGATAACATTCTAATATTATTTACAGAGTTGTAGTTACATAAGTTTAAACTAGGGTTGCATTCATAAGCTTAAATATAATTGTATAAATAAGGTACATGAGGTTTACATAAATTCATAGTTATCTTGATTTGTTTAAACCAGTGAGCGGAGCAGTATAGTCGGACGGAGCCGACCATACGATACCCTACACAACTTCCATGAAAATCTAACATTCTGTGGTTCTATATTCTGAGATTGGGCAATATTTCGCGATATTTGCACACTTTTGACTGGCTAGAGGTCAGCAAATGTTTCTAAAAATCAGTACAGCCCCTCTAATTAATTGTACAGATTGCCTTCACCGTGGGTTGTGTTGTGATGTTCGGCTTTCGACTCGAAAAGTTTAAATAATTAAGTTTTCGGTCCACTTCATCCGAAAATTTATTATCTGATCATCACATAACATTTTAGGCGTTGTCCTTGACCATAACTGGAACCTCATGGAACATTTCAAAGCGATCAGCGCTATATTTCCGCCCTCCAGAGTGGTAATAGGTTAATAAATAATATATGAATACGTAAGCACCTGTAAATATTTAAGTGTAACTCCCTCATCCGACAATATAATTGGTATCAATTTAAAGGTCAACCACTCCTCTTGGATATACTGTCAACTTCTCGGGTCTATGTCCTACAGGGGTTAATATATACGCAATAGAATACATTTTTTTTCATTTTTCACACAAAAGTTAGGGTTCATTTGACCCTCTAAATATTGACCAATCTTTATCAAAACAGGCATGCTGATTCTTTGGCCCAATCCCCTTCTCCATGTAAAAATTCGAGACAATAATTGCGACCTCTGGAGCGACCAGAAAAACCGACAAAAAATCAGTATTTGGTCCATTTCATCCCCTAAATATTAACCGATCTTTACCGATCTTTCATTGGGCCGAACCCATCCTACGTGCAAAATTTCGTGAAGATAGGTCCATAACTGTGGCCTGTATCGTGTTTACAAATTATAATGGACAGACGGACGGACGGACACACATGTCTAGACCGACTCAGCTTGTCGAGATAGGACGATCGGTATACTTAAAGGTGGGTCTAGGATCAATATTTCGCGGCGTTACAAACTCTTGGGGCTGCACAAAGCTATAATACCCTGACAACATAGTTGTGTAGGGTATAATTAACGGTTACTTATGTAAATAATCAATTGCAATTTTATGGTACTATTTACTACCATAAAATTACTTCTCCTACTTCGTCTCCAAATCCGACTCTCATTCATTTAGCGTACACTGAAAGCTGAAACTCATTAACCACGCTTGCCCAAGTTGATGGACTCGGGTCATAAGTTATAGTAAAACTTTATGGCAAATTTTTGTTGTTGAATATTTTGAACTGCTATAGTCCCGTTTGAAATGAGTTTTCTATCATTTCTGGAGGAAGGGAACGAAAGTACACCCTTCAGCATGTCGATTGAGGGTTAAGACAGGAAATTATTGCTCACATTAATACCAGTAATATTGCCGAAGACACCACATACCTAAAATGCAAGGGTTCCGATGAATCCTACCGAATATTTTCAAATCTCTAGAAATGGGGGAATATTGCCCGCCCTCTTTAGGTTACCTTCCGAAGTATATTTTCAAAAAGCCGATACACTTGTCTTCTGTTTTTAGCCCCTTTATAATAAGATTTTGGAATTTCCAGATAATTACTTTTTTGTGTTGCTCAGTGTTATGAGTCGTCCACTTTGAGGAAGTGTAACTGACACACTTCCTCAAAGTTCATAATTTTTCTTCGGGACTCAGTAGAGATTAATGAACACCGGAAAACGTTTTAGATTCGACAATTATCCATTCGAATCCCAGTGTTCTGTTTCTCTACTAACTGCAGTATTTTATGTATCCTAGTAGAGGAGGAGGAATGTATATAGAAGTCAATATCTTTCGGTAGAAGACTTCGACCAGAGGCTCCCACATCAGCCGATACATGAATGTTAACGTTTTGTTTTGGTCCCGCAAACTCTGTATGTTAATTCTGAAGAGTCGCTTCCACCACAGATCTATCTCGATGAGGCCCTATGGATGTGGGTTATGTGCATTCCTTATACTAACATAGTTACCGGGGAAGCATTGGACCATAAGTGGATGTGTTATACACGAATATATCTAGTACACACATAACTAGACTCTAAATGTATGTGACGGTCGTACTCACCGTTCCTCCATATGGATGCCTTGCATGGTGGCAGGGGCCAATAAAAAGATACTGCTGACTAAAATGAATACAGTACAGCGATCGGTTTCGATCCTGACTACCGGAGCACTAAGAATCACACCACAGGCAGCCTTGAATACAATCTTGAACCTCCAACAACTGGACTCTCTGATTAAATTCCAGGCTGCTAGATGTGCCCTGAGGCTTCGAGAAACGGATCATCCACACGACGCCAGGTTGTGACTTCTTGAGGAGGAGTACTAACATTAGTGACTATGTTCCATCTCATAGAGATTTTAATGACATCAGAGTAGAGTTTCCTAGTAGGGAATCCTGGACTAGCGGCTCCTTGCCTCTGCCAGGTCCGTCGTGTTTCACAGACGTGTCAAAGATGGAGGAAGGCACTGGTGCAGGCGTTTACTGCAGGGAATTAGAAATCTACAACTCATATAAACTTAACGATCTTAGCAGCATTTTTCAAGCAGAAATCCTTGCAATCATGAAAGCGGCCGAGATAGTCAAAACACTTACTGCCGATTGTACGGGACCGGTGACTATGTATGTCGATAGACAGACGTCTATCAAGGCTTTAAAGCCGTGCACTATAAACTCAAAAGCAGTTCGTGATATACGAGGGATAGTTAATTTATGTTGGGTTCGTCAGCAATCTTATTCCTTATTCATTACAGGCCACTGCTGGATCAAATGCTCACTTCAAAATGGGACATCGACGTCTATGTGAGGACGTGAGGAAGAGGGGCTAGAAACAATTGAACATATCCTGTAGATGTCCATCGCTGAGTGGCAGAAGACACAGACAGTTTGAAAGATATGAAATTTATGACAGATCCTAGGCTTTGTCCAGAATTTGACATGGCTAAAGTAACCACATTTCTAGGCTCTCCAACTCCGACTGTCTTTCCTCTCTTCCACTCTCTTGCCTTTTTCTTTTCAGTTACCAAAGATGATCACAATGGACAATTGCCTCTGAGTGGACGATAGCCTAACCTAACTAGACTCTAGGTGAGTCATTGAATGTATGGGCGTTGAGGTCATGTGTGGAATCCCGATATTATTTGAAGGATATTATTTAGAAGGTAACAACCGCCTGTTATTGAATTGTACCCCTTACATAAATCACGCCTCAGTATAGTGTTGTTATAAAATAAATAAATAAACACATCCACACGAAAACAATTTTGAACAAAGAACATAGGAATTTTATTTCAATTTAAAAAATAATCATTCAAATTATGGAATTAATTTGGACGTAGAATCATTTTTGCCTCTTAAATAACTTCCGTTCAGATTGCTGTTGAAAAAATGTTAAAATATTATATCTGTCTATTCATATTTGAAACAGACACACCTGCCGTGAACCACAACCCCCTCGAAGCTCCCCAGGGGGGCACACCAATTGTCAGGCTGGATCGACAGAACCAGGGGCAACTGACACCCGCGGTACGGAAAACCTCCGATCAGGCTCGAGTCTCACAACACTAACAATGAACAAAACTGCAACAGCACAGTTAGAACTCCATTCATCATTGTTGTGATCCTTCGTACTAAATTTCTTACCTCGTGCAAGTGACAATCCGTCACCAGTCGATCCGCTGTATTTTCCCAATACTTTGAGGACATACTTTTCAGTTTCTGTGCCAATTATAAATTGATCATACCGAGCAAAAACGTCTATCATTTTCCCAGTATTCCATGACAATGAGCATAGGGACGTGAATTGGTAAGTTCGTTCAATTTATCCAGACCAATGAAAAATTCTCCAGATCTATTACCTAATCCCTGTTTATAATCAGCCAAGGGACGATAGAAATCTTCGGAACCATCCATTCGTCTTTGTATGACTTCTTGAGAAGGAGGACTCATATTATTGACTATGATCTCTCTCACAGAGATTTTAATGACATCGGGGTAGAGTTTCCTAGTAGGGAATCCTTGACTAGTGGCTCCTTGCCTTTGCCAGGTCTGTCGTTTTTCAAAGACGGGCCGAATATGGAGGAAGGCACTGGTGCAGGTGTTTACTACAGGGAATTAGAAACCTACTACTCATACAAACTTAACGATCTTTCCAACGTTTTTCAAGCTGATATCCTTGCAATCCCGAAAGCAGCCAACCTTTCGATTGAGAGATTTGTGCAACCGCCCATTAGCTATTTCATTAGTAGAATCATCTTGATCTACGACAAGGTAGTCGGCAATAGATGGTCAAGAGAATCTAGCTGCAGAATCTCGAAAACTATCTTCAACGAATAATCATTTCCTTTGAATGGATACCATACAACGCCTTCGCCAGATTGGATATCATCGCCTCTAAAATAAATAATAAATTGAAACGGACACACCTGTAGACACAATTTTTATACCACCAAGCTCCAGCGTATTTCATACCACATGTATATCCCGACTCATCATTTTCTTGATCCTTCATACTAAAGTTTTTACCTCGTGCAGTTGAAAATCCATCACCAGTCGAACCACTATATTTCCCCAATACCTTGAGGACATACTTTTCCGCTTCTGTGCCAATTATAAATTGATCATATCGAGCAAAACGTCTATCATTTTCCCAGACAATGAGCAGCTCATAGGGACGTGAATTGGTAAGTTCGGTCAATTTGTCTAGACCAATGAAAAATTATCCAGAACTATTACCAAATCCCTGTTTATAATCGGCCCAGGGACGATAGAAATCTTCGGAACTATCCATTCGTCTTTGTATGACAATGTCGTTCGGCTTTTTGATATGTTCTTGTATTTCTTTTACACTCATCTCTAGTTTATGTATATTCTGTAAAAATCCATAGATTTGAGGATTTCCATTTAAACATTGGGTTAAATTCTGTTGGGTTTCCTCTAACATTTGTTGAGTGCTTGTAAAACTTTGTTCCAGCTCATTTAATTGCTTATGAATGTCATTATTTGAATATATTATATTTGCCGACCTTGGTACCGCCATAAATAAAACAAATAACATCAGATTTGAAATTCGGAGAAAGACAGTGTTGGCCAACAGATGCTACTATGGTCTATGTAAGCAGTTTCGAGACAAGGCCACCTCCCGCCAGACCAAACTCACTCTTTACAGGACGCTGATGCTATCTGTGCTGTTATATGGATCGAAAGCATGGACCTACCTGGGTCGACGGTGAATATCTGTGTCGAATGAACCATGACTTGTACCATCTATTCTAGGGCGTCGACATAGTCAGACGTATCGGGTTGCTGCGACTACGTTGGCTAGGCAATGTTGTGAGAATGGGGCATCCTCATCGCCCCAGCTCAAAGGGAATATAAAAGGGAGCCCACTGATGTATCACAGAGAAGGGGTAGGCCCGGAATTCGATGGAAAGATCAAGTGGAAGACAACATTTCGAAACATGGTTTTTCAAATTGGAAAAACTGCGCACAAGACTGACGCGCCTGGAAATCTGGTTTAAGTTCGGCTTATTGGACAAATGTTCTGACACACAGAATGAATGAGGATGCCCCAGCTCAAAAGGCATGTAAAAGCGAGTCAACTGATGCTTCGCGCAGAAGTGGTAAGGACAGTAGTAATGTCGAACTGGGTCGACTATATGATATCATAACAGACGTCAGACGAACATATCGAAAGATATATAGGGACTTTGCCAAATTTCTTGGAAATCAAAAGAAATGTAGGGGCTTCAGTTCACAATATATATAAAATCGGGCGAAAATATATTTGGAAGCTATATCTAAATCTGAACCGATTTTCACGAAACTTAGCACACATTATTCCAGACTCAATTCAGTATGCTATACCAAAGTGCGTGCAAATCAAAAGAAATGTCAAATTGTGTCAAATTGCATCCAAATCTGATTATAAATGCGACCTGTATTTTTTTACAATTTAACACAAAAAGACGGACAGAAGGAAGTACGGGTGGACATGCATAAATCGTCTTAGAAAGTGTTTCTATGCATATTCTCAAAAGGAACTATGGGTGTACCTCGTTTCCTTTTGCTTGTTACAAACATATGCACCAAGACATAATACCCAGTACCACAGTGTGGTGAAGGGTATACAAATATATACAGTTTACAGGGTTTCTAATAATAGAGCTATTGTTGTGGTAACGCTCATTGCTGACCATGTTTGTACTCCTGTCCACCCCCTAAAGCGAGCATTTTGGGCACAGGCTCTAGCTGTTGATAATTTATGCCAACGTCAAAGCTGACAACATTAAATTGCTAAGCTTATGATGGCGAGACGCAGACATTTCGATGGATGGATAGCTGGATGGCTGGTTGGCTGGGGGTATAAATGCTGGACCAGCATGTGGACGCAAACATACATGACTACATGAACGTACCTGCCTCTCGAAGTAAGTTGTTAACTGACATATTTCTGAAAATAATTTTTGAATGATCTACACTTTATCTATGGCTTAAGTCCAGTGATCGATGGCATGGCTTACAAAATGTAACATAATACAAGTTCGATGGCAACAGACAGCAACGGCTCAGGTATGATATTAGCTGGGAACTGGCAAATACTAAAATAATTAAGTTTATTTGGCCAGAGGAAAAAATAACATTTGAGGGGGGACATTAAATCATATTCGCCATATATCCCCCTCCACTCACTCTCTGTATCTCCCTTCCAGTTGAAGAGTTTAGCTCATTAACTGAGTGGCGGGGTGTCAAATGTTCGACTAATAAACATCAATGAGTAATTTGGCCAATAAGCCAGCAATTGTCAATCAATTGATTTTTATTTCATGAGAGTTAACACGAAATGTGTTAGGGGAAGGTATCCCAAGGTCAGTGATGCGAACAAAAGGGACATCAAAAAAACGAAAAAGAAAACAAAAAATCCATTAACACAAATACTCCATGGGTGGTTTGTTACATACAATAAAATATTTTGTGTAATAAAAACGAATTGGAAATCTGTTCGGAAGAAATCTGGATAAGCCCATGTTGGATTTAAAATAAGACTCCGAAAGGTGGAAACAATAATAAAGGTGGTAGGTTTATTATTATTTTTTTTTTTGTAGATCACAACAACAATAAGTGGTGCAATAAAAAAATAATTTCAAATTATTACGAATTGTTACGAAATGTCAAGTTCACACCAGGACTTCCTGTCGTGTCACTCTTACATAACTGAATGCCATTGTTTCGTTGTTGTGTGTCCATTAACAAGGACAATGATCGAGTCGTTTCTAATAAGGGTGGGAAGAGATCATAAATTAAATTTGGTAAACGAATACATGTCTTCAATGAAGGCGTGTGATATGAAACCAAAATAAATAATTGGTAGATCAAAAAATGTGGATTTTTTAAAGAATATTTTTTCAACACCTATCACAGCCTTAGGCGTGGATTTTTTAAGAAAAAATTTTTAACACCTATCACAGCCTTAGGTGTGGATTTTTTAAAGAATATTTTTTTAACACCTATCACAGCCTTAGGCGTGGATTTTTTAAAGAATATTTTTTCAACACCTATCACAGCCTTAGGCGTGTCTTCAGTGAAGGCGTGTGATGTGAAACCAAAAAAAAAAAAAAAAAAAAAATAATAATAATAATAATTGGAGGATCAAAAATCCGAATTTTTTAAAGAATATTTTTCAACACCTATCACAGCCTTAGGCGTGGATTTTTAAAAGAATATTTTTTCAACGCCTATAACAGTCTTAGGCATGGATTTTTTAAAGAATATTTTTTCAACACCTATCAACGCCTATAACAGTCTTAGGCATGGATTTTTTAAAGAATATTTTTCAAACACCTATCACAGCCTTAGGTGTGGATTTTTTAAAGAATATTTTTTCAACACCTATCACAGCCTTAGGCGTGGATTTTTTAAAGAATATTTTTTCAACACCTATCACAGCCTTAGGTATGGATTTTTTAAAGAATATTTTTTCAACACCTATCACGACCTTAGGCGTGAAGTTTTTTAAAGAATATTTTTTAACACCTATCACAGCCTTAGGCGTGGATTTTTTAAACAATATTTTTTAACACCTATCATGACCTTAGGCGTGGAGTTTTTTAAACAATATTTTTTAACACCTATCATGACCTTAGGCGTGGAGTTTTTTTAAAGAATATTTTTTTAAGACCTATCATGTCCATAGGCGTAGGTTATATTTTTCAAAAACTATCATGGCCTTAGGCGTCGATTTTTTACAGAATATTTTTCAAGAACTATCATGGCCTTAGGCGTCGATTTTTTACAGAATATTTTTCAAGAACTATCATGGCCTTAGGCGTTGATTTTTTAAAGAATATTTGTTCAAGTATATTTATATATAAGCACTTTTTATACCCTTCACCACAATGTGGTACAGGGTATTATGTCTTTGTGCATATGTTTGTAACAGGCAAAAGGAAACGAGATAGACACATGGTTCCTTTTGAGAATATGCATAGAATCACTTTCTAATTCGATTTATGCATGTCCGTCCGTCTGTCTGTCTGTCCGACTGCCCATGTTAAATTGTAAACAAAGTACAGGTCGCATTTATGATCCGAATTGGATGAAATTTGGCATAGGTCACTTATTCGGCCCAAGGACGAACCCTATTGAAATTGGGAAAAATCGGTTCAGATTTAGATATAGCTCCCATATATATATTTAACCGATTTAATGTAAACGGTCCCTATATATCTTTCGATTTGCACGAAATTTGATACAGCCTAATCATTTAGGTCCGGAATGATGTCTGCCAAGTTTAGTAAGAATCGGTCCAGATTTAGATGTAGCTCCCATATATAGTTTCGTCCGATTTCATGTAAATGGTGCCGCAAAGTATATATCTTTCGATTTGCACGAAATTTGGCGTAACGTATTGAATTAAGCCTAGAGTGATGTCTGCCAAGTTTCGAGAAAATCGGTCAAGATTTAGATATAGCTCCCATATGTAGTTTCGTCCGATTTCATGTAAATGGTCTTTATATATCTTTCGATTTGCACGAAATTTGGCACAACGTACTAAATTGAGCCTAGAATGATATCTGCCAAGTTTCGTGAGAATCGGTCGATTTAGATATAGCTCCCATATATAGTTTCGTCCGATTTCATGTAAATGCCCCAAAGTCCCTATATAGCTTTCGATTTGCACGAAATTTGCCATAATGTATTGAATTAAGCCTAGAGTGATGTCTGCCAAGTTTCGAGAAAATCGGTCCAGATTTAGATATAGCTCCCATATATAGTTTTGTCCGATTTCAAGTAAATGGTGCACCAAAGTCGCTATATATCTTCGATTTGCACGAAATTTGGCATAACGTACTGAATTGAGTCTAGAATGATGTCTGCCAAGATTCGTGAAAATAGGTCAAGATTTAGATATAGCTCCCATATATAGCTTCGTTCGATTTCATGTAAATGGTGCACCAAAGTCCCTATATATCCCTCGATTTGCACGAAATTTGTTATAATGTACTTAATTGAACCTAGAATGATATCTGCCAAGTTTCATGAAAATCGGTCCTGATTTAGATATAGCTCCCATATATAGTTTCGTCCGACTTTACTACTTTCCTTACTGGTTTTTAATAAATTTTTAAAATGTTTCCCTTCGCCTCGAAAATACCATCCAAAATAATTGACAACAGCCAAATCACATTTTGTGGGCCAGCTTCGTGCTTGTCTAACTAATCGCAAATAGTTACATTCAAAGATAACAGTGACACCGGTTAGTGGGAATAGGCCTTCAAAAGCAGCGAAGAAACTGTGTGAATATTTTGCAGATAACTGATAAGCATCGAATGAAACATTCAACGACATTAAACATAAAACAACGAGGCAAATGTACAACAAACATGCAACATAGACATACACACACATTTTTGCAGCATGAGCTAAATTTGCTACATAAACAAAAAAGAAGTGGTGGACGACACACACCGGACACACTTGGTAAAATCATGGTAAATGCATTAGTTTCAGTCGTGTATGAAAATGTACCTCATGTAAGG